>NC_081198.1:50968519-51071802 GCF_902713425.1 Acipenser ruthenus | reverse complement strand
TTCTAGGATATCCTGAAACAACACCCTCTCTACAGCAGTTACTGCGCAGTGTAATATTTCTTAATGCTCGTCATTTAAGATTTAACTTCTGTTATATTGCAGAAGATGACTGAGTGATACATGCAGAGGTTACAAAGCTCAGTATTTTCAGCTTCTTTGTTTATGGTGAATGATTATATTTGATCAGTTATTTTTTAGGCTTATTTTGTATTCATAAATGTTTTGTGTACCGATATGTCTTAAAAGTGTATATTCATTGTCACTCAAATTGTCTCAATGTTTACATCCGGCTGCACATGAGTATGTGCACTTTTATGATGAGAATTTCACACATGTGTGTGTGTGTATATTTAAGACAAAACCTAATATCCAGCTCCTTAGTTGCACATATTACCCAGCAGCTAACAGAAGAGTTATTGTGCTTTCAGCAAAATGGGGTTTGCAGGGAGTTGGTTACATACCTCCTAATGTATTTTCTGCAAATTCAATTTTAATGCAAATTAACACATGGGAATGTTTTTCAAGAAAAAAGGCTCAGAGGAAAACACTGTGCCATTGTGTGGTTTTATTCTTCTACATTTTCAGAAAATTGCCAAAATGACCAACCCAGGCATCCATTCATTCCACCTGGGAATTGTAATGTGAATTAGGTTCCATCCTGAAGTGAAAGCTCACCTGGTCTTAACCACTTTATATGCAAATAAACTAGACTCTGCCTTCACAGGATTGCGGTTAGGGTTACAGATTCTTCCCCCAGTTTAAATCACAGTAGCATATAAGTGAATATTACTCTGTATCATATTGACTTCTGTCAGCCTTCAGAAATAAAGAGCTAAGCACAACAGAACATTATGGGGAATAGTTGCACTGCGCAACAAACACATACAAAGTAGGACACAATGATTGGAAGAGAGGCACGTTTCCTAAAGCAATAGCTAACCTAACGAAGATAGTATCATCCATTTGCAATGATGGAAAATGACTCAGATCATCCCGGCCAGAGCCAGCAATACTAACAATGTTATCTGGTTGTAAATTGATGACAGACTTGAAGGTGTAATGCTTTGATTTCATGTGGTGGCACAGGAGCAGGGCGTGTAGGACTCTACTCTCAAGCCCATGAAAGTGTTAAGCAGCAAGTCCCCGGAACCCTTAGGGCATTGTCACTTTGGGTTAGTGCTCACGGTAGGGTTTTTAGGTAGCACTGCTCTAATGTAAATGATAAAAATGATCAAATGGATAATTGGCTGCGTATTGGGCTCAAAATGCACAGTATCAGTATGCGCTGTTTAGTCTCTACTTTAGCATACATATGTAACTTGTTTCCTGATAAGTATCCTTTTTTTATATCGGACAGCCATGCAAGCTGTCTAAAATGAGGTCTCAGGAGTCACAAAACTAATATACATAGTAGTTACTTAGTAAATACATGTGTACGTACACATAATTACAATGTTGTTATACATAGTTGCAATGTACTTAATGTGTAATTTCTTTGCATGCTTTAACCCTAACCATAACACTAACTTTATCCTTATCTATAACCCTAACTCTAAACCTAACCCTTTTCTGATACAATTGTGTACTTACATGTATCGTGCAAAAAGATTTACATGTTAATAACATTGTAATTATGTGTAAGTGCTCATGTATTTACTAAGTAACTACTATTCAGATACACAGTAATTAGAGACACAATGTAAAGGGTTACCTTGAAAGCCATTGTGGCTGTTTCCATGCCTTGTTGCTATGCCTTGTTTCCATGCCTTGTTTCCATGCCTTGTTTTCATGCCGTTTTCAAATGATTGCAGGGAATCTCATACCCCAGATCCCCAGTATGACAGGGGCAGTGTATGTATGTGAGAATGGGTGTGGAGAAGCTTGTATGAAACTACATTCTTTACTTTATCTGCTGCAGATAAACAGTGGAGTCTACAGTACTGTTCTATAACAATTAATTATCACAGAAGAAAGATTAAAAGCCTGCCTCCAAGAGGAGTGTCAGTGAATATGAAGTATGCTTGTTAATATTATTAGCACACTTTCCCAAAACGCTAATTATGTTTTTGCATGCGTAATCTGTAGCTCAAGCAAAACATTACATTAGTCTTCACATATCGATAGCTAGTTTGCCTACCAGGGAAGTTATGTAAAGTAGCCCTACAAAGTGCAGGGTGTCAGGATTGATGCATTTACTCTGCTGCGTTGCATTGTTCTGGAAGTTAATTGACAGCAAAATGGGTTACCTGTCCATGAATCTTAGTCAGCCCTGTTCCAGCCAACTGAACCCAAACACTATTAGAGCTGACAAAATACAATGACGTTATTAATGGTGGCACCTGCATATGCTGTGCAGCAAACCTTTCCCTGTTTGTTATCCAGATCCCATGGAGTTTCAATTAATAGCATGATCATTAGGAACACTGACTTCTAATGGGGAGGGCGCTCGCAGCAGTTATTTCTGAGCATGCTGAAATATATACAGTATATATATATATATATATATATATATATATATATATATATATATATATATATATATATATATATATATATATTGCAAAGGAAGTGTATTCTGTGGCATGTCTTCTCTGTACCTGCCTTGTCAAAGTCAGAATGATTGTCAGCCTCCTCATCTCAACCTGAATCACTTAACCTTTCAGGTTCTGCAGATTAATATTTATTTAAAAAGTCTAACAAGGGTAAAACAATTGAGATGAACATGCCTCGAAACCTTGAGGCAATTGAATTTATTTAGCCCTGTCACTAAGCGACTTATCAATGCCTCAATATTTTTTTCTTTTTCTTTTCCGCTTCTTGATTTTTGGGCACTTGACAGACAGATGCTTAAACCTGTTAGAGATAATGAATCTAACTCCAGTTAAGGAGTGGCCATATCCCATCACATTTACATTATTTTGTTGAGTATAATGTACATATAAACAGTGAATTTGTCCATTATGGTGCATTTTCATGTAATACTATTTAAAATGTATTTTAACTGATATGTGGTAATGTTTAACTTAAAGCAACACTTTCTACCATCTCAATTTGAATAATATATTTTTTCTGTTTATTATCCCCTTATATGTATTCATAATCATAACGTATCAGTGTTGGCATGATTAAAAAGTCGGATGCAAATTTAACCTGAGCAAGTTGGAATTTCTGTAATGAGGCACAAGCTAAAGATGACCACGTGGAGTGTGCATCAATAATCCCCCTCCCTCCTGAAACAGTGAGATTGCTAGATATTTTCCATTACACACTTTTACAAATCACTGTTTAGACATTACCCTTGTGAATTTTGACATGCTATAAATACTCAGCTATGTTTCTTACTCAAACATGCCTTGCTTTTAGAACATGTTGACTTCGCTCTGAGTACACTGTGTACTGCACAGGGACTCCTACTCTACTGTCCTGCTGTTCCCACTTTACATGGCCAGTGTTTCTAAAGCAATGTAAATGCATTCTTATGAAACAATCTAAATAATTAGATTAAATATCTATTTAGCTATGGTAGGAGCGCTTCTGCAATTATAAGGAAGAGTGAGCAAGTCACACAGAACATGCAGCGCTCTCAGTAAAGAAAGCTGTTTAAATGAGCAGTGCCTCCATCTGTTAACTGAAACTCCAAAGGAAATGACTGGCACCCTGGTAGCACCCTTCTCTGCCTAGCAGCTACAGTAACAATATTTTGTGTTAAAGAAGGACTCAAAACAGCTGAAAGATGCTCAGACAAACTATTATATATATATATATATATATATATATATATATATATATATATATATATATATATATATATATATATATATCACTCCAAAGTTTACCTGTTCCTTTTCCGGAACCAATTATTTGATGCAGGCAGTACTGATAGATGTTTACCTAAACAAGTACAATGTTAACTGGATTGCTAATACAAGAAAAAAAGAACTCTGTTTATATAACAGTAATAAGACTTGATGGCGTAGCCAATACCAGTTGGTTAATGTTAACATTGGGACGAACAAAAAACCCCACCACTAAATTAGTAGAGAATGCTGGGTATGGCTCAAGACCCAGGAATAATGTTTCTGCCAAGGAGCCCTGTGTTACTAGCATTGTGAGGCTCCAGAAAGTACAGAGGTAATCAGTTTCAGCTTTATGCCATATGTACAATGCGCCTGACATGGAGGCTGTTAGTGTGATTCTCTTAACAAATTCCTGGGCACGCGGTGCAGCAATCTGCTCATACGAATGGCAGGACTGCATCGCAACAGGACCAGATGAGACACCCAAATCCAGGATTGCGGAGGAGGGGAGTCTTCCAGCAAGCTGTTTAAAGCTGTCGTCTTGCCCTTTTCACTTTTCTGGAAGGTCTGGAAGGGTGAAGAGAAGGGTTCACTTGTTTTAATGGTTAGAAAACAAACAACATCTTCCCAATACATTGCAAAAATCCTG
This sequence comes from Acipenser ruthenus, assembly GCF_902713425.1. Taxonomy (NCBI): domain Eukaryota; kingdom Metazoa; phylum Chordata; class Actinopteri; order Acipenseriformes; family Acipenseridae; genus Acipenser; species Acipenser ruthenus. The sequence goes on along the minus strand of NC_081198.1, from coordinate 51,067,356 downwards.
TGCAAGACAGTAAGATGCAATTTTCAAAGAAAATATAAGGAATTAAAAAAAAAAAACTGGTATAAAAATAACTCATCTGATAAGAAGAAGAAGAAACCAACAACCGTTTTATGAACTTTAATATTTTTGGACGACAGACAAAACTATGACGTCAAAACAGCTTTGATTAGCAGCTCAGTAAAAATGTTTCAAAATGGTAATTCTTTTACAGTTGCAAGAAAAAAAAAAAAGTTTTGTGTTTCATGGGCTAAAACACCATCAATGATTTTAATAGTCAAAATTAATGACTGGTAAATGTACTGCCAACATCCCATACAAAACAAATGAAGTTACCATTGTGTCATCCTATAATTCGAATTGTGTCAGCCTTTAGCGTCATATTGTACAGATGTAAGAAATATTTTGTATATGTCAAATTTAGATGACTCAATGCCTCAAAGTCACTGCAGTGAACTGCATTTTTAAAAGCAAGAGCTGAGTTCTGTGAGTATTACCCTTCAAGAACATCTAAGTCTGAAACACCAAAGGCTGACTGAGACGTATGAGCAGCCAATTTAAACATTTTTCTTTTCATCCTGCCGAGTTGTTCAGTAAATGTTTCAGTAATCTGAACTTGTAAAAAATTGAGCAAATAGTTAGAGTGCATGAAATCCCCTTTGGAGGAGACAGAGCGGAGGCGGTCATACATGACTTAGTGTTTTCCATATACCCTGAGAACTGCTTGTGAAATTGTCGTGAAACTTGTGAAGGGTGTATGTTTGAAATAAGGGTTATGAAGGTTCACAGTGACAAGCTACTGGTCTGGCTAAAACTTCTCTTATCAAGATGGTATACATGGCAGAGTGAACATAACAACGCTTGAAAGTACATAGCGTGATAGTGACGGAACATGGCAACTGTTTCATACCCAATTTGTTTCCTACACATAAGGTAGAGTTGGAGCTGTAGCATATAAATACTTGGAAAGTAGATCAATTAATTGTGCTATAAGGGAGACCCACGATGACATCCTTCAACACTGATCCTGATAAAAATACCCCCAGTTCAGGTAGATATCACACACCTACACTGTAATTGTATTTAAACTAGATGACCATTACATCACGCCTGGAGGTATCATTGCAATAACTGTGTAGTTCTGTATTACTAATAATCTTTGAATGGTAATCCTTATATAATGTAAGTTTAATAAGTTTGATTGACTGTACTCACTGTTGTCAAGTATAATTAATAACATGGAGTAAGATAAATAGTACAATTATCATAGTTGCTTCCACAATCCTTACACTAGTATTAACATCATTTAGTTATAATTATTGGGAACATCATAGTCTGTGGATATATGTTACACTTGCATTGCATAAAGTATCTGGATGATTTAGACCATGATTGCTATAATACATAATACAGTCCAGTAGATGCAGTGATTTCCAAATGATCATGAACTTTGAGTTAGAGCAGAGCCAGCTAGTAAAATAATCAGTCATAAATGTCATATGGGACTGCTCAGGTGATTAGCTATACTGCTTACTCGTGCACAAACAGGGCAGAATACATTTGCAGAAAGGAGTCCCATTTAATCTTGCAATGTGGTGTTTCAGGGTCATGCACATGAGCAATCATTCACCTGCACCTGGACACAGCTGTCACTCAAGCCAATGATTTGTGGGATCGCACTGAACGTTCACATAGACGTTCGCAAATGAAGGTTTGCTGAAAGACATTTAATCTGTTAGGGTATACAAACTGTACTTAATAAGACAAAAGTCAAAGGTGAGAATAGGATGACAAAATAACAAACTCAAATGAGTAATACTTTACATTAAGTGTCTCTAATTACTGTATTAATTACAATGTCATTATACATACTTACAATGTAATGATGTGTACATTTCTTGCATGATATAACCCTAATCGTAACCCTAACCCTATCCCCAACCCTCACCCTAACCCTAACCCTAAATCTAACCCTTTTCTGATACAATTGTCAATTTACATATATAGTGCAAAAAGATGTACATGTTAAGTACATTGTAAATATGCCTAACAGCATTGTAATTATGTGTAAGTACACGTGTATTTATTATGTAACTGCTATGTCAATACACAGTAACTAGAGACACTTAATGTAAAGTATGATGGCTGTATTAGCATTGTATAATATGGGTAAACCTGCATAATAAAAAGTAAATATTTAATATTAGGGGAGTGTTTTACTGGGTAACATACATGCATTCACCTTGTGGTATGTGTGTGATAGCACAGGACAGGAGAGATACTGGGCAGAATGGTGTCAATTAGTAGCAATGGCTTGCATCTGGATGGATGGCATCGCCTTCACCACAACCAGCAGGCTACATGGAGCACAGGCCTTCAGAATGTGAAACACAAAAACGACTCCCTGCCACAGTTTGTAATTAGCCATATGGCATTGTTCTGTATAATTTAGATAGAAATCAAAGCTTTATTTTGTAAATTAACTCATGAATCACTGTTAGAAGATGGGAAGCATGCCGTAGCGCAGCAATGCATGCTGGGAGACTGTGCCACATTTCTCTGTCCTCCTGGAAAGGTACAGTAAAACTACACTAATTCTGGCATTATATTCTAGATGCTGTTTGGCCGCACTGTATCAAGCCCTGTGGAAACACACTGTTTCTGATGGTCTTTTCAATAGAAAAATAAATAAAAAAAAACTCTCTGAGGTATTGTCTGGATATTGTTATTGATTTCAGGTTCTGCAATATTTATAGAATCAAAGCAAACAAAATTAATTTCTATCCTTCTACTAAGGGTATTAATGTCAATTTACACAGGCAGCTAAAAGCAAGAATTGGTCAATAAATGTAACCACTGTAGTTACTCACTCTGCAGAAATGGCATTGCCACTGAATATCAATATTATTATTATTTATTTCTTAGCAGACGCCCTTATCCAGGGCAACTTACAATTGTTACAAGATATCACATTATTTTTACATACAATTACCCATTTATACAGTTGTTGTTTTTTTACTGGAGCAATCTAGGTAAAGTACCTTGCTCAAAGGTACAGCAGCAGTGCCCCCCCAGCAGGGATTGAACCCACAACCTGCCAGTCAAGAGTCCAGAGCACTAACCACTACTCCACACTGCTGCCTGTAGAAAACAAAACTGAAAAACTGGACCATCAGAACTGAATCCACATTACCCATGTGTAGTTTACATTATCTACAGGTTATCATCAGTAACGCCACTGTCTGTTAGTAAAAAAAAACAAACAAAAAAAAAAAACCTGATAGGCTAGATAGTAGACAGCTCTTTTAATGTCTCAAGCACAGCTGTATTCTTTTTTTGACTAGTTGCGGTTTCAGTAGAATCAAAGTCCTTTTTAAATAAATCTGCATGTGCTGCAAGCTAGTCTGTGTACTCTCTTTAAAGAGTAGCTTCCTTGTTACTCTCCTCTCTAGCTACACCACCGGATTCTGAAATGTTTTACAGACCAGCCTCCAATCCTCCAAATTCAGAGATGGTTCCAGTGAGGACTGGATTAGAGGCAATGCTATTCAGCTGGCTACAGAAGTGATGATTGGAGGGGAAGTGGTGCTACCCTTATAAAAGTTTATCAAATGAAATTTGCACATTAATTCTGTACGTTTCATCAAATTTGCACATTAATTCTGTACGTTTCCCATGGGTCTACTATGTATTTAGCATAGTTATCAATGGTTTGCCATGTTTTTTTATTAAATGCTTTACTATACCACTCTGAGCTTTACAATGCGTACCTATGGTTTGCCATGCTTTCGCTATGCTTTAATGATTTAGATCTGGTATAGTGGTATAGTAAGCAAACTCGTTAAATTTGCAGACGACACAAAAATAGGAGGAGTGGCAAACACTATTGAAACAGCAAAGGTCATTCAAAATGATCTAGACAGCATTCAGAATTGGGCAGACACATGGCAAATGAAATTTAATAGAGAAAAGTGTAAAGTATTGATTGCAGGCAATAAAAATGTGCATTATAAATATCATATGGGAGATAGTGAAATGAAGAAGGGAACTATGAAAAAGACCTAGGAGTTTATGTTGACTCAGAAGTGTCTTCATCTAGGCAATGTGGGGAAGCAATAAAAAAGGCTAACAAGATGCTCGGATATATTGTGAGAAGTGTTGAATTTAAATCAAGGGAAGTAATGTTAAAACTCTACAATGCATTAGTAAGACCTCACCTAGAATATTATGTTCAGTTCTGGTCACCTCGTTACAAAAAGGATATTGCTGCTCTAGAAAGAGTGCAAAGAAGAGCAACCAGAATTATCCCAGGTTTAAAAGGCATGTCGTATGCAGACAGGCTAAAAGAATTGAATCTATTCAGTCTTGAACAAAGAAGACTACGCGGCGATCTGATTCAAACATTCAAAATCGTAAAAGGTATAGACAATGTCAACCCAGGGGACTTCTTTGACCTGAAAAAAGAAACAAGGACCAGGAGTCATAAATGGAGATTAGATAAAGGGGCACTTTTTTACACAGAGAATTGTGAGGGTCTGGAACCAACTCCCCAGTAATGTTGTTGAAGCTGACACCCTGGGATCCTTCAAGAAGCTGCTTGATGAGATTCTGGGATCAATAAGCTACTAACAACCAAACGAGCAAGATGGGCTGAATGGCCTCCTCTCATTTGTAAAGTTTCTTATGTTCTTATGTTCTTAGTTCTCACACTGTGCTATGCTTTGACTGCAAGGGTAGTATTCCTGCATGTTAAATTACATAAACATTTCTACATGGTCGTTCACTGACTGACCCTTGGAGGCTGGGAAGCCTGATGAAATGGCAGCAGAATGAGCAGATGTATTTAGAAATCACTGGAGCCTGGCCCATTTGAGCTCTTCAGGAGAGACGAAAGTCTGCGATAGCAATACACTGTGTCAAGCAGCAATCAAATAGAGAGATTTCTATTTACCACAATCTTCTCATGTCCTTTCATATGTCCTTATGTTCAAAACCACAGCACTTTTACAAAAGATCCTACAAAGTCAAGATAGGACTCTGCTGTGTGATTATGAATATGATTTATTTCTCCTCACTAGACTAATCTTTTGAAGAAATGCCAAAAGGGTAACCAGCTTTTAAAAGAGCACACAGAACGGTACGTTTTCACATCCTAATTCTGTGTTACAGCCACCTCTTACAGTAGCACAACAACCCCACGAATAATGATTAGGTGTTCCACGGTGAAAGCAATGATTGCAATGCAGACATGGCACAGCAGTAATGGCTAAGCAGTCCAAATTGATGCTGGCATGAATACTGGTTGATACACTGTCTCATGATAATGAAATTAGTCTTACTTTGTGGCATGTAAAATTATTCTATTTGTTGTGTTTTACTATGGCACTGATTCCAATCTTGTTCCAATCTTGGGTAACACTTCACATTAAGTGTCTCTAATTACTGTGTACTTACATAGTAGTTACTTAGTAAATACATGTGGACTTACACATAATTACAATGTTATTATGCATAGTTACAATGTACTTAACATGTAAATCTTTTGCATGACATATGTAAGTACACAATTGTATCAGAAAAGGGTTAGTGTTTTTGGTTAGGGTTAGGGTTAGTGTTATATCGTGCAAAAAGATTTACACATTAAGTACTTAATTAGAGACACTTAATATAAAGTGTTACCCAATTGTGTACAAGCTTGCTCTATCCTTGGTTCATCAGTTACCTGGGGTCGGTTTTTTAATCTGGATCAAAGTGATCCGGATTTTGCAATCCTCTATTTTGTGATCGAGATTCCTTTGTTTAATGCTTTCACATCAGCATAATGTATTACTTGTATTGTAACGCTTGAAATGTTTTTGCCTACGATTGTAAGTCGCCCTGGATAAGGGCGTCTGCTAAGAAATAAATAATAATAATAATAATAATAATGCATAATTTTATCAACTGCTATAAATAAATAAGTGAAAGAGCACTACTATATATAAAACAAAGCAAGTCATGTTGTTTATTTTGTAAAATAATAAAAACAAAATGTAAAAATAAGCTGGACACAGATGCTTGAGCGTTTATTCCAATACAAATGTCCAAAAAAGTTGAGATCAGCACAATAGAAAATCTCAAGGGACACTAGAAGGAACTGAGCTCTGATGAGAAGGGTTATGTTTTAATATAAAGATAGAAAAAGCTGGGTCAGCACATGGGACCTATCAAAACCAAAGGGAAAAAACAAAAAATAATAATATGCCACAGGAAGAAAAATAGGTAACACTTTACATTGTGTTTCTAATTACTGTGCAGTTACTTAGTAAATACATGTGTACTTACACATAATTACAATGTTATTATGCAGAGTTAATGTACTTGATGGGAAAACATTTTGCATTTATAACCCTATCCTTAACCTAACTTTAAACTTAACCCTAACCGTTTTCTGATATTATGTGTACTTACATATATCATGCAATACGATTTACACATTAAGTACATTGTAACTCTGCATAATAACATTGTAATTATGTGTAAGTAGACATGTATTTACTATGTAACTACCATGTAAATGCACAGTAATTAGAAACACTTAATGTAAAGTGTTACCGAAGCTTCCATTGCCTGTGGCTCGTGTGGTGTCACAACTTTAATTCATGCATAAGCAGCCTGAAGCCACTCTGATACAATATATTTATCGTATATATTTTTTCATACACTACCTTCTTCATACAATACCATTTCTTCTGCTTTAGAGAGCTTGTTTAATAAACACACTCTACTTTGCTAACAGCCTTTAACAAGACTTTGTAAAGGAAGCATTTCATTATCATGCTGGAGGAATTTCTAAAATGTTTATGAGATTAATTTGATCACTACTAGGACCCTCATTAGTGTCAGACTGACAGGCTTTACTAATTTGCAATTCATAAGTACGCAAACTGTTTGAATGCCATATAGTGCTAAGAATGATCTGTTATATCAGCTCCATAAACTAATTGCTAAACCAAATGCAGAGCATTACTCATTTATGCTGTTTTGTCATCTGCTTCCATCCTTAACTAAGTGACTGCATATTCAAGTGTGCAATCAATTTCCAAAACCCATCACCTTGTATTAAAACTCACACATACAGTACAGTAGTCTCCTAAGATGGAGTTGACCACCAGACACAATGCATATGTATTACTTGTCATGACGCATGTGCATCAACATATGAAATGAACAGAATAAGTAAGAGAAAAGCAATAGGCAAGTGTATAATAATAAGTAACACACAACTAATGTTAATAAACTAAATGCCAAACTAAATTGATACAGCACCCCTACATACATTAAAAAATGCAGCAGCAGCTCCAGAGTCATTATTAATACATGTACGTGAGCAATATTCAAGACATGCACAAAATTATTTAACAGAGTGGTGAAGCAACTCACCAGAATGGAAAACACAAATATACATAAATATATATATATATATATATATATATATATATATATATATATATACATATATATATATATTGTAACATGATTGCACCTCACACGGGTTCGTTGCCCCTTTAAAAATTGACCCAGCACACAAGAAATTGATTTTTAAGCTCTGGTGCGCTATTTTTAATAAACACCAAACAAAATACAAAACAAACACCTGGCTCTTTATGAGCACTAACTAAACAAACAGGAACCTAACTGCAAACAGGACAGTTAAGCTATTTCCCTGTACAACAAAGCAAAACAAAATAAACACAGTTTTTACACGCAACCTTTCACGGTTTCTTAGTACCTTCTTCTCTGTACGCCTGCACACCCTCGCAAGCGGGCTTCTACCCACAGCAGCCCTGAACAGACTGGCTGACTTTCTTTTAAACCCTGCACCTGGCTCTAATTTACAATTAACCAGGTGCGGGTGATAATTAAACTAATAAAACAATTAGACAATGAACCAAATACAATTAAATTAAACAAATGTGCATTCCGCACATGTTTTCCACTCAGGGAGGCTTTAACCCCCTCCCTGCTGTGTTACAATATATATATATATATATATATATATATATATATATATATATATATATATATATAGATCATGTCCCCAGCTGAGTTCCGTAATATTAAAGTTCCGAGTTCCGTATTATTATTATTATTATTTATTTCTTAGCAGACGTCCTTATCCAGGGCGACTTACAATCGTAAGCAAATACATTTCAAGTGTTACAATACAAGTAATACAATAAGAGCAAGAAATACAATAATTTTTGTTCAAGCAAAGTATAAGTGTGACAAACCACAATTTAATAATACAGCAGATAATAGTGATAGTTACATCAGGGTATGATTAAATAGTGATAGTTACATCAGGATATGATTAAATACAAAGTACTACAGGTTAAACACTTGGCAGATTACAGTATTCTGAAGTACAGGATTAAATGCAGTAAAATAGGGGCAGATAAGAGCAAAATAAAGCACATTTACATGAAGGGTGATAGTGTCCCAGGATACAAACAGAGGAGTTCTACAGGTGCTCTTTGAAGAGGTGAGTCTTAAGGAGGCGCCGGAATGTGGTCAGGGACTGGGCAGTCCTGACATCTGTAGGAAGGTCATTCCACCACTGCGGAGAAAGGGTGGAGAAGGAGCGGGCTCTGGAGGCAGGGGAGCGTAGCGGAGGTAGAGCTAGTCTTCTAGTGCAGGCAGAGCGGAGAGGTCGAGTGGGGGTGTAGGGAGAGATGAGGGTCTGGAGGTAGCTGGGTGCAGTCTGGTCAAGGCATCTGTAGGCTAGTACAAGAGTCTTGAACTGGATGCGAGCGGTGATCGGGAGCCAGTGGAGCGAGCGGAGTAGTGGAGTAGCGTGGGCGAAGCGAGGCAGAGAGAACACCAGGCGGGCAGCAGAGTTCTGGATGAGCCGGAGCGGATGGGTGGTGGATGCAGGGAGACCAGCCAGGAGGGAGTTGCAGTAGTCTAGGCGGGAGAGTACCAGGGCCTGGACCAGGAGCTGGGTAGCATAGTTGGTGAGGAAGGGTCGGATTCTTCGGATGTTGCTCAGGAAGAATCGGCAAGTGCGTGCCAGAGTGGAGATGTGCTGGGAATAAGAGAGGCAGGGGTCCAGGGTGACTCCAAGGTTCTTAGCTGAGGAAGAGGGAGAGAGTGTGGTAGATTCCAGAGGAACAGAGATAGAGAGATCAGAGGAGGGGGAGGAGGAGGAGGGAAAGAAAAGGAGGTCAGATTTAGAGAGGTTGAGTTTGAGGTGATGCGAGTGCATCCAGGAGGAAATAGCAGACAGACAGGTAGAGATACGGGAGGAGATGGTGGAGTCAGAGGTGGGGAAGGAGAGGAAAATCTGAGCATCAGCATAGAAATGGTATGAGAAACCATAGGATGCGATGAGGGGGCCCAGGGAGCGGGTGTAGAGAGAGAACAGGTGAGGACCCAAGACTGATCCTTGGGGGACTCCAGTTAAGAGAGGGTGACGTGTGGAGGTTGCTCCACGCCAGGTTACCTGGTAAGTGCGGTTGGAGAGGTAGGAGGAGAACCAGGACAGAGCAGTGCCAGAGATCCCCAGGTCAGCAAGAGATGATAGTAGAATAGAGTGATCAACAGTGTCAAAGGCAGCAGAGAGGTCGAGGAGAATTAGGACAGAGGTGACATTAAATAACGAGGTGACATTAAATAACGGCTGTTCTGGAATCAGTATGCCTCAGGAGACCCTCGCGATGACAAGTCACATTTGAAAAGATTGAATCAACCATTTGCATTTAAGTTTGATGATGATGATGAGTTATCCGGTTACAAAACAGTACTGTACCAGTTGTGAACAAATCACTAGCGGTGCCAAAAAGGTATTCTTTCACCACAAGGGTGTTCTCTTGGGAGGTGTTCCTATACTCCTAGACTACTGTACAGAACAAAATATATTTTCAAAATCTTACCTTTTAACAAACTGCTGACCCTTATGCGCAGTAGGGGTTACATTCAGGGATTTGAAAGAAAATAGATTTTAGTTTTAAAACGGAAGTAACATGGAGGACATAAATTTTAGACCTTACTTTCAATTGGAGAGCCCTTCAATACTTGAACTTCCTGGGGTCATCCATACAGCATCCTTAAGGAGTTCTGGGTAAAACAAAACAAAATAACATTGCTAAAGATGGAGAGTACAAAACTGAGTGTCTCTGATTGCTGTGTATTTACATAGTAGTTACTTAGTAAATACATGTGTACTAGCACATAATTACAATGTACTTAATGTGTTAAGTAATTTTTTTTGCACGATATATGTAAGTACACAATTGTATCAGAAAAGTGTTAGGATTAGGTTTAGAGTTAGAGTTAGAGTTAGGGTTAGGGTTAGGGTTAAGGTTAACATTGCAATTATGTGTAAGTACACTTGTATTTACTATTATTTATTTATTTCTTAGTAGACACCCTTACCCAAACAAAAATTGCATGTCAAGAATCACAGTACAAGTATTAATACAATTAAGAGCAAGATAAAAATACAATGACTTCAGTATTTACTAAGTAACTACTATGTAAATACACAGTAATTAGAGACACAATGTAAAGTCTTACCAACCATTTTTGAAAGTTGTTTAGTCCCCAGCTTTGGGGATGGCACTGTATTTGTGGTAAGATTTAGAACATCGATTTATCACCCGTTCAGAAGTACAGATACTCTCCCTTCGCAAAACTAAATGGCTGCAATAAGGAGTTGATTAAGCAGCTGTCATTAATTTCATCATACATCTGAAAGGGCTTTAATGAAACAATTCCTTATCTATCATAAATTCCCAGTTACAGTACAACAAGGCTTCAATATTTCATTGGAAACAACCTTTCAGAGTATGTAATGACTATGATACTTAACTACACACTGGGGTGGATGTGATTACAATATCACATTAATTAGTATCATCGATTGCAAGGCCATTACAATAAGTATTCATTCATTATATTTTACGTATGTAATGTCACCGTCTGCCCTTATCAAGATGAATGGAACTCTCCCAGAACAATACGTCATGTATGGATTTTTAAATATGATGAAGCTGGATTTAATGACCTAATGGGAAACTGTCACGCCACATGGAAATACTTATTTATAGCACACACATTGGATATCTGTGATTATGTCTTGGCATGGTATCGTATGTACAATATGTTAATGAAAAAAATAGCCCATCATAACCAGTGTTGTAGTGGAGTTGGAACGCGCTGTTCCGGTACTGTTTTCTCTTGACAGCAGTGTTGTAGTGGAGTTGGAACGCACTGTTCCCGTACTGTTTTCTCTTGACAGCAGTGTTGTAGTGGAGTTGGAACGCGCTGTTCCGGTACTGTTTTCTCTTGACAGCAGTGTTCTAGTCGTGTTGGAACGCGCTGTTCCGGTACTGTTTTCTCTTGACGGCAGTGTTGTAGTGGAGCCGCAACACACATAATAGGCAAGCTAAGTCACATAACTCTCATGTCCCACACAACTGTCTGATTCAGTCAGTAGTCCTCTTGAGGCAATGAAAACTGCAGTAGGATCTTCTTCTATTATGAATAGTGCTTCTGTTTTTCGGGCTTTATCTTATTTTTATTTTTAGCTATTTTTGAATTTTATGTAAATCGGGTTTTTCAGGGCTTTCGGTTTTGATATGAAATTAGTGTTTTCAGTTACTATCCAAAATTATTATTATTATTATTTGTTTATTTAGCAGACGCCTTTATCCAAGGTGACTTACAGAGACTAGGGTGTGTGAACAATGCATCAGCTGCAGAGTCACTTACAATTACATCTCACCCGAAAGACGGAGCACAAGGAGGTGAAGTGACTTGCTCAGGGTCACACAATGAGTCAGTGGCTGAACCGGGGACCGATTTGAACCGGGGACCTCCTGGTTACAAGCCCTTTTCTTTACCCACTGGACCACACAGCCTCCTCCTTGAGCAGTTGTTTTTTTGTGTCAAAATGTGTATAGTAACTCGACAGTATTTGCACATTTAAGTTGTACCTTCTTTCCTTTGTCTTCCACAACAAAATCCCTCTGGTTACGGGCACATTCTTCTGGGTTTTTTGTGTGTAGGCATTTTTGTACATTTCACCACAATTCTGTTTTAAATCCTCTGTATCTTAATTGTAATACAGCTTTAAATCCCTCTAACAAGCCTCCATCCTGATTGTAATCTAGTTTTAAATCTCGCAAGCGGAGTCTCCAGTAGAAATTTAGGAATGTGCTGTCACTCAGTAACTGGGGCGTGTTGAAAGTATTCAGAACGAATCAATGATAGATACAAGTCAGGAAGGCGGGACATTGCCCAGAAACACTGAAAAATGTATTTATTATTATTTTTGTAGTAGTTTTTATTTTTTAATGGAAAAAAGGTAGTCAACGTGAATAGATTAACCATTTCCGCAGTTTTGTCAGTGTTTTCCGGTGTTTATTGGCTATCCAGTTTTTTGTATCGGGGGTGTTTTATTGGTTCAAACCGCAAATCAGAAGCCCTAATTATGAACTACTTCTTCAAGAAGGCTAAAAATGCTGATGAACACGACAGCCACAGTGCATCGACTATGATGATACACAAACAAAGCCACTGACACACACGGACACATAAATAAAGTAAAACATTCTGACAAGATGGAGAAAGACACTTTATTTATAAATATAATTTGATTCATGAAAAGTAGGTTTTGTGTACAGAATTTCACAAAGCAAGTCTTCGTTTACATGAGGATGCATGGTTTTGTTTGTTCAATGGAAGAATGAAAATAAACGGGCCCATCCGATCCTTTAGCATACACAATTATGTCAAATGCAAATTCCTCTCTCATTTCCCAATGATAACCAACTCAATTTATAGCACATATGACAGTGATGCATATTAAATTCACAGTCTACCACGTATCTACCGGTACATCAATTATTGAATAATATATTCACCTCGTTAGGGCTTGACTTTGACACAGCACTATGGGTGAATGGTCACACCAAATGTCTGTATTTGTAAAATGAGCACACTTTGTTTCCACTTGCTGCGTTTATTCTTGGAACGCACTGTTGTTTCCCATGTCTATGATAAATCAATATGATCTGGAAAAGTAAATAAAGATCGTCAATGACCGGCTAATCAAGGTCAACTCATTATACAGTATTGTATTCTTTCACTACAGATAGTTTTAGTTTAGTGACCACCTGTGGCTACCTTATATCAGGGATCAAAATAAAAGTTAGATTGCATAGCAGTTTCCCCCATTCCAGGTTTTAGTATGAGCTTGACTAGCCACATGTATAGGTAACAATCTCAATTTAAACACATTTCAAAGCACTAAACAATATCATAATTATAAAAAAAGGATAGCATTAAAGAGAGAAATATCTAAGCTAAATTATGTATTAATTTGTAATGTTGTTGAAGCTGACAGTAATGTTGTTGAAGCTGACACCCTGGGATCCTTCAAGAAGCTGCTTGATGAGATTCTGGGATCAATAAGCTACTAACAACCAAACGAGCAAGATGGGCTGAATGGCCTCCTCTCGTTTTGTAAACTTTCTTATGTTCTTTCTTATGTTCTTAATTGTGTATATGGCAATTATGGATTGGAAACTGAAATCCCATTTATATTCTGGGCACGGAGGAGACCTATATTAATAGAGTTTCCCTGGAACGGCTTCCTTGTCTTGTATCCATCCTAATGCTGCACTGCTATTAAATTATATATATATATATATATATATATATATATATATATATATATATATATATATATATATATATATATATTATCCAATCCATTAGAAATTGCACTTTACTGAATGTTTCTTAAGTTAAAGTCATAATGACGTCTGATTTTATTGAAGTTAGAAAGGTCAAGCTAGTTGATTCATCTTGCAGCTGCAGTAGATCTTTTCTGGACATTTATCTTGTGCAAGTGCTTCCAGGCTAGACAAGGTGGTGAGCATCAGCTAGAGATATGTACAGTGTACTGTGGCTGGATCAGAGCTCTGCCTTCTTTTACCACTGGGTGGGATATGAGCAGCCCGAGCCTGATGTTAAACGAGAGGAGTGTTTGCATAACGAGGCAGACCCCCCCAATATGCGCTCGCATAGTCATAATAGAATAAAAAATGTTGTAATAGAATAAAGACCCTTCGGATTCAAGCACTGGGCTCTAGGTGAACGAGGCGCCCTTGGTGTTGGGGAGCTGCATATTATTCCTTATTTCAAATATGAATATACATGAACCAGGACACTTTCTCTCTTTTGATCTTCAAACCATGATGCCTCTTTTTAACAGTAGCTTGGCAATGGATTGTCCTGACACTACACAAGAACAGTATGCAGCACATACTGTACCATAAACAATACACCCTATTAGAGGATATCATCCAAGTTTGTATCGTAGTGGGAAAGGTACCCAGTTACAGTGAAACCAGTAGTCACAGCTCTGCATTCGTGTTTCCGTTTGTTAAGGGCTTGTACTGTACAGGAGTCAATCTCGGAATAAATACTTAGCACTAAAATGCCACAAATATCAGTCAAGTCACATAAGGGCTTCTGAGAAGGACCAAAATACCTTGACATAATAAAGACTTATGATCTGTGTGTGTGTGTGTCATCTAGTCAGGATGCTCACTGTACTCTCGCAAGGACAAAAGACCCAGTTAGTGTATTTGAATTGTTACTGCCTGATTTACAATTTAGTTATTTCGAGGAATATAATCATCAAATTAGGCTCTTATTACACTTGAGTCTCTCTGCCAAGCAGCCAAGCCATAGGACACGTGGGGATGAATAAATAAAGCACATTGAAATCCGTTCATTTTAATGGAAATTGCATTAGCTTCAACCTGATATAAATCTGTGTCGTTAAACCCTGAACATTGAAATTAAATCAAAGAGGAGTGTGTTTCCAGGATGGGTTGGGCTGCATGTACTGTACTGTAAAACTTACAATTTAGAATTGCTTGCAAAACTATTTGCTTTAATATCTGTTGATGGATCAGAAGATCTAAGCAGGCAAAAATAATATACATCAAGACATATTCAAAACAAATGCATCATTCAAAACAAATGCATCATTCAAAACAAATGCATCATACAAAAGAATCCATGTTAATTCTAAAAAGAATCCATGATTATGAAATTACTCACAGAGGTAAGGGCGAAACTCATACAATTCAATGTCGGGATCATTACTACTTGTTTTGAGTATGAGTGATGTTTGTGATTATTGATTATTGCCTGCTGGTCCCACCTCTCAAGGGGAGAAGGAAGCCACCGCCCTCTGAAAGATAAACTGATCTAGCGATGCCAGGACAGCAGGGTAGACTGTGACAAAGCCACGCACCATCAAGGGGAATGCCCGCAATAGAGTGGAGGATAGGGGTAGTGGAGGATAGGGTAGTGGAGGACAGGGTAGGGTAGTGGAGGATAGGGTAGGGTACTGGAGGGTTAGGGTAGTGGAGGATAGGGTAGGGTACTGGAGGGTTAGGGTAGTGGAGGATAGGGTAGGGTACTGGAGGGTTAGGGTAGTGGAGGATAGGGTAGGGTACTGGAGGTTTAGGGTAGTGGAGGATAGGGTAGGGTACTGGACGGTTAGGGTAGTGGAGGATAGGGTAGGGTACTGGACGGTTAGGGTAGTGGAGGATAGGGTAGGGTAGTAGTGGACGGTTAGGGTAGTGGAGGATGGGGTAGGGTACTGGAGGGTTATGGTAGTGAAGGATAGGGTAGTGGAGGATAGGGTAGGGTACTGGACGGTTAGGGTAGTGGAGGATGGGGTAGGGTACTGGAGGGTTAAGGTAGTGGAGGATAGGGTAGGGTAGTGGAGGATAAGGTAGTTGAGGATAGTGTAGGTAGTGGAGGATAGGGTAGAGTACTGGAGGGTTAGGGTAGTGGAGGATAGGGTAGGGTACTGGACGGTTAGGGTAGTGGAAGATAGGGTAGGATACTGGACGGTTAGGGTAGTGGAGGATAGGGTAGGGTAGTGGAGGATAGGGTAGGGTACTGGAGGGTTAGGTTAGTGGAGGATAGGGTAGGGTACTGGACGGTTAGGGTAGTGGAGGATAGGGTAGGGTAGTGGAGGATAGGGTAGGGTACTGGAGGGTTAGGGTAGTGGAGGATAGGGTAGGGTACTGGACAGTTAGGGTAGTGGAGGATAGGGTAGGGTACTGGACGGTTAGGGTAGTGGAGGATAGGGTAGGGTAGTGGAGGATAGGGTAAGGTACTGGAGGGTTAGGGTAGTGGAGGATAGGGTAGGGTACTGGAGGGTTAGGGTAGTGGAGGATAGGATTGCAGCGGGGATTGTGTCAGCAACAGCCAGATGAGTTTACCTATGAGGTTTAAATAACATAGTGATGGAAGGAGGGAGCAAGCACTCATAATCCCTCCCCTGAATCTCAGCCTAGGCTAATCATAGTGATACTGTGCTGTAGCTTCATCTTGAATTTTGAAAAACAAACGTTAATTGTACAAAGTAATCTAAAAAGAACTGTGATTTAATTGTGACATCTTTTGGAAAACCACAGGAGAAAAACACTCAGCCCTTGGGATTTCCTTAAATGCTGTGGAAATTAGCTGAAAATAGCCCCTTGCCATGCTGATGCACCTCTGTGCCTGCTAAAATATTATATAAGCATTGCAAAGCATTTGACTTAATCAGTCTGTGTGATCCACATCCATTTCAAACAATTAAGCTGTAAAAGTTATGCCATCTAGCTCCGTTGCTGTAGTATCTAAAACACATTTTCTACATAAAACATGCAAGATATGAAATTACCTTGCATTTTCTGATGCTGCATCTGATGTCTTCCATTAAGGTGAATAGTTCATTAGGCTTTACTGCTCAATCAATCAGTTTAAGCAGTCAATGTCAGACCTACATTTTCACAATTTCTTATCAATACTGAAATATTAAATTCTATTGCAACAGTTAATTAACAGGACAATACATTTAAAAAATGTCATCATATTGCCACAATGTTCTGAGGAAATAGGTATGTTTTCAATACAGGCCACATCGCCCAGCCGGTCGCAGACGCTTTTTCTGGCCTGGTTTGCTGTATCGTACCCAATGTGGCACCTGGTCACAAAGGACCTGCGTCATGGTGTAGCAGGGAGGCGTCTGCTGGAGAAGAAGCTGACAGGGGTACAGATCTACACATTGATCATTTTTTATATTAAAGCGAACGCGCAAATTCAAACATAGTACTGCTATGTGTTTCTTTTAAATACAATACTACCCCACAATCCCACAGGGCCTTTTGACGCAGGACAAGACTTCTGAGGTTGGCCACGTTTGGAAAAAGCACTGAAATATGTTGTTGGTGGCCAGGGACAGCAGCTGGCACAGACCCACAGTGGAAATAAGGCATAAGACTGGTCGTGTAACCCTCCATGATGTATTAATGTATCCGGTTATCTATTCATTTGTTTGATTGATAAATAACCTCTGAAATCTTTACGAACCCTAAAGCATCAACAAAACTAAATGCATTATCGGTATGCCCTTGAGCTGAGCTGCCCACCAAACCCCCGCACACATGCACAGATTGTACTGCCCACGGTAATTATTATCAATGAATGGTCTATGGAGAAGCCATTAAAGCAATTGAGAGATGATCATGCAATGCATTTGGATTCCCATCTTGCAGAGAGCTCCAGGAGTCAAATTCCTCACTCTAATTGTTCTTTCACTGCTGATGGATAACCAGCAGCTCTCACTGCACCCTCTCAAAGTCAGGCAAGGGTTGGGCAAATTACACACACACGCACTCATGCACACACACACACACACACACACGCACACATGCACACACACACACACAGACAGCCACACGGACACATGCACACACACACACACATATACACATACAGAAACACACACACACACACACTTTTTTTTTCTTCCTCTCAACTTTAGCTCAGTATTTGTGGGTCCCCAAGAGGTTCCTTAAGCCTGCAAGTATTCTGTCCACTCTTGTTTTCCCCACAGGAAGGCTAGTTCGAGTCTCCAGAGCGGATGGATTAGCTGCTCCATTTACTCTGAGAAAAAATGATGAACTTTCCTTGCTTGAGATAGGATGCAAACAATTCTCAACACTCAACCACCAATTACCAGCATTATACCAGCAGCCAGGCAGATTACTCTTGGAATTGAATCAATTTGCCAGCTCTGTAAGATACAGACAGCTCAATGATTTTTTTTTTCTATAGACCAAATACATACAGTATAAGGTAGACTGCATTGCCGTATGTCTGTAAAGAAAGTCCATGCAATACTGTACTGAGTTATAAAACAACAACCACCATGCAAACTAGCTGTAAATACCATACGAGTAAGGATATTGTAAAAACAAGGACCTTTCTATTCCCAGCAGCTTTGAAGCCATGTGGTTAATAATCAGCAGCTCCACAGCAGGGTTCACAGAAATCACTTGTCTATAAAATCATAGTGTACTTCAACACATTTCTTCATCTTGCCCTTGCTCAATCAGTGTGAAGCACACAGCAGCAAATCAAACGGGCAAGCTGTTATAAAATAGCATTAAAGCACTATATAGCTTTGAATCATCTTAATGACCAGGATTCTGTATTGTAAATACAATTCTAAACATACCTTTATCATTTATTTTTCATGTGTGCTCCCGATAAAACTTCTATTACAATCACCTCCCTGCAGTAGTGTGTGGGTGTATGTGTGTGTGTGTTTATCCATTAGGCTCATTTGGTCCACACAAACCAGTCTTCAATGGATCACCGCTGCAAGTAGAGCTGTCAAAGCCTGCCACTTTGAAGAATGTGTTGGATACAGCTTTTTTTTTTTAAACTGCCTGTTCTTTGCCAGACAGGTTATTTCTGTAATGAATACTTCGCAAACTTCTGTATAAACAACAAAATATACTGCAGACAGAAGCAATAAAGATACCATTCCGCGGAGGCTCACTGTCGTGCATGATGAGCTCTGCCCTTCAGAGAGAGCCTCTCAGATCAGTCCTGATTAACCCTTTTTAGTCTGAAACATCGGGTCCCCAGAGCCCTGGATTATTGCAACTTGTTTTTAGATAATGCATCATGTATACTTGGGCATGAAAGCAGGGATGGAAATAAGACTCCCACTGCAAGCAGTTTGATCCATTCCAGGTTTTATTATGAGCTTAATGAGACACACCTGAGCTTTTTACCGACACACTGTGGCTAATCAAGCTCATATTAAAACCTGGAATGGGTGAAACTGCAATGCAACAGGAGTCGTATTCCATCCCTGTGAAAAATAATCAATCTTAAGTGCAGAACATCAGATGTGAAACAATGCAGGGCATGCTGTATAGTAATGTGAGTTACATAGGATTTATCACACGTTGTCTGGGATGTGTTCTGTTTTTACAGCACACTTTGCAAATATCTGATACACAGTGTCCTTTTCTTGAAATGCTTTATCTTGCCATAGTCCCTAACTGTTTTTTGGTTTGTTTTCAATTAAAATCCAGCATTCCTGTCATAGTCTGCACTGATGCACTGCTCTGAGGCTGCTGGCAAGAGCAGATGTTGTATTGTTTTTGGATTGAATTAAAAATGATACATCACCTTCAAAAACAGATAATTATGTGGGGAGAGAAACAGGACCCTGATCTACTGGTGATGTTGAATGATTTCAAACATATGCACAAATCAGCAGGTGAACAAACATGATCATCTTAACAGTCTAGAAGGAAATATGACAATCAACAATCAGTTTGTGAACTACAAGGCGGCAGATGTATTTTTTAGTGAACAATAGGCTGAGATAAAAAAGAAGTTAAATAAATATTTAACTAACAAATAATAAAAGCATAGAGAGATGCATCTCTTTCCTTTTTCTTTCTTTCTCTTTGTTTAACAAAGGTGCCCATTGCTGACAGACTTACGAGGTGTCCTACAACCCCAAACCATTTCTTAAAAATATACACTTGTATCCAGGCTGTGCAAAGGGGCTGAACTTTGCTGGGGACCCCAAGGGGGGTATCACATTGGTTGCCCACCTCTGCTCTGGATTGCTCGGTGTAAAAGCGATTCTGGTTTTAGGCTTGTGAGATCGGAGGACGCTCACACGCCCTCAGAACCTCTGTGCTGTGTGTAGACTCGCTGCGGTGAGGAGAAAAAAAAACATAATTGGACATTCCAAATTGGGGGAGAAATAAATTAAATAATAATTGGTCACTCTAAATTTAAAAAAAAATTAAATTATATACTTCATTTACTGTACTACCCAGTAAGTGGCTTAAAGTAATGCAAGATAAACCAAATATTTGTATTAATATGGCTATTAATGCTGCAACACAGCCATTAAGTTGGGTATCAACATCAGCAGTCATAACTATACCTTACTCTTTAGATCCATTTCAGCAGCACCCCAAACTCCCCAGCGTGATGACAGCATCTCATCATGAGGGCAGGTATTAATCTGTCTGCAGCAGTGAAGCCCCAGGAGCACCTTCAGGGACTTTGAAAGAAAAACACACCAATTCTGAGTGGCTGATAAGGGATTGATGAGCATAGGCATGTGGGAGCGAGATGGGGCCAAGGTCAAGCCTCCAACATGCATGGATCATTTAAAAGAAGAACAGCTTGTCAATGCTGAATTCCCCTGGTACCAGAAAGAAAACTGCAGCAGATGGCACAGGAATTCATAAAACCCTTGGTGTGTTGGAACCTCTGGGAGATGTGTTCATTATGGGTACATTTATTACATTTGCATTACATACACCGATGAATCAATGGAGGAAGGATCTGTTGGTCCCATTTGTTCCTGCATTCTGTATGCTTAATATACAATCACAAGTATGAATTACAAATTCAGTAAATTGGTAAATAAAACAGCAGTCTGTAATTTAACAGCATTATAATATTTAAAGACTGTGTACATGCCTCTATGCAGTGTAAGTACCATAACCAAAAAAACCAAACTTTTTTTAATTTTCTTTTTAATTTAAACATAATGCCACTTAGTTAGGAAAATAGTATATGTTATAATATCAAATAAGAATAAGGGCCTTATTTGGCAATATGTGCAAGGAATAAATGTACATTTCCCTTGCACAGCACTGCCTTTATAAGTTTCCCACAGTGTTTGTAGGTTTACCATGCTTTCCCCATGGTTATACTATGCATTTATCCTAGTCTGCCCTGGTTTGCCATGTTAATTAACATGTGTTACCATTCCTCACTATTCTTTACAATGCTTGCTTGTGCTTTCACTGTGCTTTCACTTTGCCTTCTTGGACTTTGCTATGCTTTTACTATGGTAGACTTTTATAAGGGTTTAACCATGACACTGTTTTCTATGTTTCACAACAGCACAGTGAGTGAGAGAGGCATGGCACTAATGTTCAGTTAAAGTGAGGACAGTACTGTTACTCCACAGTCCATACATTACCCAGGACTTGTGGATAAAACCAATTGCAATCGTGTTTAAAAATAAATTTGCAACAATAAGTAGTAAGTTAATTTTGACAAACAACCCTTCCAAAAGCAGCTTCAAAAAGATTAATTATGTGGCTACATGTTTATACAGTGCCTTATTAAGCTGTTCTTCACTTTGACATTTACTTCCAACAGCAACAACCACAAAAAATAATATTCTTCATTTTACATCAACACTGTAAGCACCATTATTGTTACCCTTAAAACATATTAAACACATTAATTTGTTTGTCACTTGTTTCTTCCTGTAGTCGCAGTACACACACACACACACACACACACACACACACACACACACACTAGGGTTGGCCATACTCCAGAGCTTTGCTAGCTCCAGCTCTGGAGTGGCTCCAGAAGTTGGCAACAATTTCTAAATTAGCAATAGGTAAAATAGCACTGTGTTTATATATATAAAACAGAAGATCAACACAGCCATTCTTGGTCCTCTATTTACTTCTGGTTGTCAATAAAACAAGTCCGGGTTAGGCTGCACAAGTTGCAATAGCAGGGGTTGTTAAAAAAAATATGCATTGTCTACTTTGTTTTCATGATTCTAGTCCCATATATCAACAGAAATATTATATACATTAAAGTACTTCTGAGTTTACTAAACTCACTAAATAACAAAGGGAGGAAGCATTGCATGAGATATGTTAATCAAAGTGACCCATTATATTATTTCAAGCACTATATGTATAAATACACTTGTAATAATGTTAAATGCAAATACACTTTTTCGACTGACAAAGAAAGTGGATGATAGAATATGATGTATCCAAAAGTGAACCGGGAACATTCCAAATATAAAAACTAACACTAACACCAAAAATGAATTGCACCATCAACACCCGCGGTCATTAACGCTGATTAACATCTCTAACGATATCCATCAAGAGTCGAAAACGACAGCTTCTCTGAAGACTGGACTATAATAGTCCAGCCTTAATCTGAGCAAATCTGAGCAACTGAAAAAGAAACTGTTAAAAAGTGGGTTGCCATTGCAGAATGGAGAACACATTATTCCTGTCAATGTCTAGCAGCTGTGAGAGTGGCTGCAAAGAAGCAATACAAACGTGTCCCAAAGTCTCTAGCTTGTCCTTAAAGTACTGTGGCGAGCAAATAGATGCAAACACTGTGAAGGTTTTCCTGTTAGCTCACTCCCTAGAGAAGACTCTGCTGCATTGCAAGAACACCAGACAAAGCAACCTGACCTGGCACTCTCAGCTCACAGGATAGGGGTCTTGAGCTGATGCAGCTGTCTGCTGGATCTGTCAGGTGCAATAGCAGATGTTTATCAGGGGGCTGAAACAGAGGCTGTTACAGTCAACAGGGCTGTCTGTGATAGGAATTCACTGGAGAGGCGCCTCAAAATCTCAAAACACTTTTAAAAAGGAACAACAACATATGATATTATTCTATGTTGCCACACATAATATTTAATACCATGAGCTATCATGAAAGTGGATTCAAATACCACAGTGCATTTATTAAGATTAATGGAATTATGTAATTCAATTACTGTTCTAGTGAATTCTGTCACACAATGTAACCCTGACAATAGCTGGACAAACCCTGTCAGCCATTCCCTGTCAACACATCCCTGCCAATGGTCTGGCATCTTTTTAAAACTATTTACAAAACAAACAAAATGCAAAAAACACAACTTGTGCCATTCAATATAAAGGTCACACAATCATAGGTGTGATTTATCTACTCGTTGTCATTGTTAATAATAATAATAATAATAATAATAATAATAATAATAATAATAATAATAATAATAATAATAATAATAATGATACTATTTCTTCTGAAAACTGTACTTTTACACACTGACATTTCTTTTGAAGTGGTGTGGGAACACATTTTTGTTTTTCTCCAAACAACCAACTCAGATTGGTTAAGATTAGAGTTAATCACATTATGTATCAGAGCTAAGACTTTGTAATGCATGCTGTATTGCTAGATGAGCATCACATACAATATCCTGAACATACAGCACACAATGCACACATACACATTTCAAAATCAAAATGAACAAGTACAGACAGCCACTACTTAAGCCTGATAAGCCAATGTGCCTCAGCCTTGCCCTGGAGGGACCAAGCTCTATGCCAACCAAATCCTTGATTCGACAGAGAAATTCAAACAAACAACATTTGTGCAAATATGGTAATTGTTTGATATGAATACATGCACGAACATATACACGCACAAAACCTGTCACTAAAGGGAAATTACTCTCTATAATTACAAATCTGGAATAGAATCAAACTGGCAACCCAGTAAAGCATAAGGCTCCATTCCCCATTGCTGCCGTACTGAGCTTGTGATTGCTGCTTTGAATCCCCTCTGTGAAATAGTCTGCATTTGTTTTTTGCTATCATTATCACCGGAACTCGTCTGTAATGGATATGTAATATCTCTTAGGGTCAATGCTGGATTGGTCATGTTAATTAATACAGGGAACAGATGAATCACATTCAAGCTGTGCAAGAGAGGCAGCGTTGATGTTAAGAAATTCAACTTAAGCCTTTCCAAGTCTTCACGTAATGAAACTGTGCTCTGTATGAACATAAGGTCACTTGGATGTAGAGTGACCATACGTTCCGGTTTGACCGGGACCATCCCCTTTTCCTTTGCAAAACTGAAAGTCCTAGTTTGCAAGAGTGCCAGATACGCCTTACGTTAATTAAGTAAACAATAGCCAATCGCATTAAAATGTGGTTACAGAATAATATTTTTCTTTTAGGTTACTGTAATATATTAAAAAATATAGGTAAAATGAGTGAAATTAACAGTGAAAATATCAATACATACTGTATGGTCATAACATGTTGTTAAACATGGCCACGAACTAGAAAGGGAAACTTCTGTGGTTTTATGTGAAAACGGTAACAATGATAAAAGCACTATATTTCAAACAAGGAGCCTTCTTAAAAAACACACTGTCTACTGTAGTTTTCAGCCTGTATACTGTGTCCTGGTTCTAGTCCTCCTGCATAGATGCCACTTTGCATATCTGGTTCTATTTGTAATCCATTTACCTGCAGTTTCACACAAATGGTAATAAGCTAAAAGCACAGGTGCAAACCAGACAGACTCATTGTAGCAGAGTTTGCAGCAGGGATCTGTAAGGCAGCAAACATTTATGAGATGGTATGGCATGAGGGTGCAAAACTGGGAACGCTGGGACATCTGTATCCCGGGACAAAACCATTCCGGGCCGGGAGCATCATTTAAAACAAGCTAATAGATAAAGTGGGCAAGTACATGACCTTGCAAACCATCCCGTGAAGATTTCAAGGTTAACTATTCTGAAAATAAATATTTCAATCCAACTTAAAATAATATATATATATTTATAAAGACATAGCTGTAAAAGGAGGAGTGGCTCGTTTTTAATATTTATGACTCATTAATGTATGAGGTGTGAGGTGACTGCTGGCCAGCGGAGCAAGAGCTGATTTTAATAGGATCATCAGGCTTTGTGTACCACAGTGCTGTTAACCTGTGTCAATAGCAATGTAAATCCACCCTGTCAGCCAGCGCTGGGTTATGTCAGACTGCATCTCATCTTGTCACTTTGCTCTTCAGACCCAATAAAGCATTGTAGGCACGTTTAGATACTGTTGGTATGGAGATGTGGAATGGCAGCTTAGGACAGACTGCGATCAATACAATGCAAATGGATCCCAGCGTCACAGCAGATCTGTACATAAAGAGCATTGATAATTCTCTGTTCTCCAGAAAACCGATGCAGCTGAAACGTGCTCTCATTGTGGCTTCTATAGTATCAGGGAATGTGTAGGTGGCTAGAGACTCACTTGTGCAGTTCTGACGAGTCTGTTTGTGAGCATGTTAACTTGTTCACGAGTGTGCTGCATATTGCTTCAGTTACACTTTATTTTAATTGAGACTGATATTGAACAGTTTTATTCACAATTATAATTATCCCTGCCGGAGTACGGTAGCTTCCCTCAATGAACTTACCTAACTGAAGTACTGGAGCTTCCCTCAATGGCTTACCTAACTGAAGTACTGTAGCTTCCCTCAATGGGCTTACCTAACTGAAGTACTGTAGCTTCCCTCAATGGGCTTACCTAACTATCTTACAAAGGTTGGGATGCAGGGATGGAAATAAGATTGTGATTGCATAGCAGTTTCACACCTTCCAGGTTTTACTACAGGCTGGATTAGCCACAGCATATAGGTAAAAAGTTCAGCTGGGACATATTTTCAAGCATTTACTCCAGTCTTTAAAGAACTCTTATTTTTTTGAAGAGGTAAATGACTGTTAATTTAACAAAACTAAAACAAAACAACTAAGTTATATCATTCAAGTTCTCGGGCACTCTCAGGGTGTTTGTTTCTCGTATTGTAACATTTACATAATTTTTTCCTCTTTTCAAAAAACAGGGTTTCATTAAAGACTGGAGGTAACGCTTTGAAAATCTACTTCGCTGTGTCTTATTTAACTATGAAACCGGGAATGGACCAAACTGCTATACAATAGGAGTTGTATTTCCATCCCTGGGATGAATACTATAGGTTTTAGCAGAAATGACAGGCTTTGAGGCAGTATGTTAAACACACTGCATTTTGTAACAGTGTAGCATCTCATGGAGTTTTATCACAACTCCTCATTAGTGCAGAAAAACTATTATGTGTTAAAGAAGACAGTAACTGAAGTCATAGTATTATAAGCCTCAGACTTTAAAAGGCACTTTCTAATACTGCAATCTCAGCCAAGTCAGTCAATAAGTTTCATACCATCTGCACAATTAAATCAATACAGTTGCTGCCCTGCTGTGACACTAGCCTTTAAACACGGTAATTAGTGTGAGATTGTGCTCTATTGCAACCCATTACACTGGCTCCCTCTAATGGTAAAAGTAAATAACTACAGCATATGCTAGGACCAGAAAAACTCAGGACTCACTACAGTATTTATTGTATAAAAAAATTAGGAGCAGCAATTAAATGAAACGAAAGGCAATTAACAACATACAATATTGGTAATTATGGTAACTCTTTACATGAAGTGCCTCTAATTACTGTGTATTTACATAGTAGTTACTTAGTAAATGCATGTGCACTTACACATATTTACAATGTTATTATGCATAGTTACATGCATGATATAATCCTAATCCTAATCCTAACCCTACCCCCCCCCCCCCCCCCCTGTTTCTCTTGAGATAAAACCTGATTGCAATACATGAATACATAAATAAGTAGGCTAGAAGAACTATTTGCAGTGGGGGCCTGTATTCCCTGTCTCAAACAGTAGAATATTTTTAACATGCCAATCAGCTTTCCTCTGGGACCTCCAGGCTGCCAGGTCTTGGTGCTGTTGATGTGAAGGGCTGCCCCAGGTCATGCTTAGAGCTCTGAAGGCCACTGCCTTCAACAGCTTGCAAGCAAAGACCCTTGAAAAAGGGAAGACTGCAGGTGGTGCATAACCAAACTAGTATAAGTGAGTGTCAGCCAAGCATATCAATAGGAGAAGAAGAGAGGGATCACAATCTCTAGACGAGCTCCTGGTGATTCAAGACAACTTGGGACTACTAGGCAGAGTGAGTGAGTGCATGAGTGAAGTACATAATAATTAACAGAAATAAGCAACAATACACCTACAAATAAATGTGCAGTATACTAATGTGATCTGTCTCGAGATACACACATTAGCTGTGCAGCACACATTAGTCCTAAAGCACTTAGTTGGCTGTAAAAGGTGAAAGGGCATGTATATGGAAAAGGAGGCATGTGCCCCTACGAAGATCCACATTTTATGGAGGCCTTTGCATGAGACAAGGTGGAGTCTGTCAAGGACTGGCTCCACCTGAATCTCTAGCCACATTCTGCACAAGGATTTAGCAGGGATGGAATTAACCCCACCCCTGCCAAACAAATAAAAAACACACCACCCACCCTATTTACACCAGCAGGGCTTCTGCCCTGCCACAGCATGAAAGTGAGAGCCAGACTATTTGTAGGATCTGTGTGACTCCCTGCAAACACAGCAGGGAATGAAGAACCATTGTTATATAGATCTGAAAATGAAAATGGATGCGACAAAAGAGAGAAGTAAAAATGCATTATAACAAGAATCTCTGATAACACATTGAAATTGTATACATTTTTTTGTATCAAACCTGTATAATGTTTGTACACTGCAATGCAAATCGTGTTACTTTATGCATGTTTGAAGAAGAAGAAGAAGAAGAAGAAGAAGAAGAAGAAGAAGAAGAAGAAGAAGAAGAAGAAGAAGAAGAAGAAGAAGAAGGCATATGACATTTACAGCTCTGGTAAAATCAGATCAGAGGGAAAAGCACTCATTGTGAAAAGTAAAAAAAAACATCAACTGAAAAGAGGATGATGGTCCATCATGCAAAAAAATAAAAAAATAAAATTAATCTTTTGCGTTTAGATACACAGGTAATGCCAAGGCTTGCTGTTAGTTCCACTCTAAAGCTGTGATTAGATGATCTAAATGGTCTTATTAAATCATGCTAATTAAAAACTAAAATGGAAAAATGGTGGAGCTTTTTATGACAGCCTCTGTCACAAGAAATGCATCTTTGTTTATTGTGCCACTTGCTAGACAATAGAAAGGATTTAATGAGTGTGTGTGTGCATAATGCCTTATTATAATGAAATGCTCTGAAGACATATAAAGTTAGAGACATCAAATGATTACACACTGGGAGAGATGTGCATGGTGTAATTTAATTATGGACCATTACTGTTTACAGTTCAAATGTGTTCCTGTTTTAAAAGTTTCATTAAAAACTTGATTGAAACTTGAGATGAGACCACGATTTTACATCTCATCTTAAAGAATGGACCTACACCAGCCTAGCACAGATCTTAGATGAATTGGGTCATCCTATTGGACAGCTGTTGTCAATCATTTCTTTAGTAGAACTCCCCATGCTTTTTAAATGTGATTAACTCCTCACAGATCATGGGCTTACACTGTTAAACTAGTTACCTAGAAGTAAAAGAAAGTGTATTTTCCACACCAGTCTATTTAAATGTATCAGCGTGCTAAGACATTTATACTGAGGCCATGGTTAGGGGCTTGTGTTTGCCTGCAGGCTCTAGTCAATGCATACTGGAGGTACAGATTTCACTTTGACATCTTATTTTGGCAAAAGATGTGTATATATTACATAATATTATATTGGTGGTTTATGTAATCTAAACACTACACTCAATACAAGACCTCACAAGTTACAGATATGCATGTATGTTTGTTGTACAATGTGTCATTCTTTTTTATATTGTATGAAAATCAATGGGAAACATCTATTTGCCTTTAGTGTAATGTTCATCTTTTTAAATGAATTTATTATTTCAGAAAAATCAACTCATGGAGATGGACCTAACAGGTTATGGCGTTTGACCTAGATCAGGGGAAAATTGCAGATTTAAATTTAGATTTAATTTCCTGTACATTAGAGGGGTTTAATGACGCATGCTGTTACTGCAGTGATGTTTAATGCTCAAAAACATACAATTCCTTTAAATCCCAGGAGAATGCAATCTACACCTCCAATGCAAGACCATGCTGACCTCAATGGCCTCAAACACCAACCTATATTAAACTTGCCTTCTACAAAACTACACGGAATGGTCCTGATATCATTCTGCGCTTGGTAAGCTCTCAAAGGTCAGGTGCACAGCTCTGTCGGATGACATTTACAAGGGGCTGCGATGGGGTTTCCTGTTTGTACAAGCTGGCAATGGTGGTTAGACGCCAGAGTCTCGTTATTACAGGGTTATCTCACACTTTGCCTCAAACTTCAAAGCCTGAGAGAGGGGAGAAGAAAAGTAGGTACCAGGAACATGCACTGATAATACGGCTGTGCTCGGATCTTTTAATCAATTTAGGCACCGGAGCACACTTTCTCTTTTCACCACAGGTTAACCACAAGAAAGTGCAAAAGCAGAAACATTGTGTTCTTCACCGGTACAACCAGACATAACTGGAATACACAAACTTAACCTACTTAGTTTGCAAGCTGGCTACTTCTTGAGTATTCAAGAAATGCATCAATCATTAAAAGGCCAGCTAAGACTGGAACATGACATACTTATTCAAAAGTGCAAGTGCATCCTTATTCAAAAGTGCAAGTGCATCCTTATTCAAAAGTGCAAGTGCATCCTTATTCAAAAGTGCAAGTGCATCCTTATTCAAAAGTGCAAGTGCATCCTTATTCAAAAGTGCAAGTGCATCCTTATTCAAAGTGCATTTGTCCTGTATATAAAACATTTCACGACTATATAAATTGGTTTAAAAAAAAAAAATGGTTAACAGATATTTACTTGAATGCATCTCATAATTTACATACATTTGGTTTATCTTTATCTGATAACTGCATAACATGCTTTGATTAAGCAGCCATATTATCAAAGCACAATATATTTATCTTCTTATTGTCAAACTACTTGTTTTCTGCAGAAAAAAGCTTCTTAAGAGCAGTAACAATCCTACTGTAGTTACTTGTCTACTTCAGTACTTGTACCGTATGTATCAAAACAGCACCTTTTAAAACTTTTTAAGTGTGTGGGCGATTATTTATTTTGAGCTTTTCAGTTATAAAAGTCGTATGGTAGTTAAAAGATGACTTCCTTAACTCTTCTGGTCACTAAAGTGTACAGCCCTGCCTGCATCAGTACAACGGATACAGTTTGATTTTGAGCAATGATGGTATGGATTAAAATAATTATAATACAAAGGAAAAACTCATAGAGAATTTACGAGCGAGTGGAGGCCATTCAGCCCATCTAAGTTCATATGGTTCCTAGTAGCGGATTAATCTCAGAACTTAGTCAAGTTGGGTTTTAAAGGATCCAAGTGATTCTGCCTCAAAAACATGACGAGGTAGTCCATTCCATACCCACACCACTCTCTGTGTGAAGAAGTGCCTCCTTAACTCTGTCTGTCTCCACTTCTAGCTGTGTCCTCTGGTCCTGGTTTTTGTACTGCGTTTAAAGTAATGGTTCAAGGTCACTATGTCAACTTTTTAAAATATTTTAAAGACTCCGGTCATGTCCCTCTAATTATCTGTGTTCTTGTGAGTCATCCAAAGTTTTCCTTTCCTGGAATGTTCCCAGAAGGCAACTGGTGATCGGCCTACATGCACGTGACAGAGGAAGACAGTGGCTGCAGGACAGTGACATCAGCATAAATCAACATTGATTAACTCAAATGTAGGTAGTTACCAGTGCTGAAGAGAACATTGTCATCCATCCATGCA
Source organism: Acipenser ruthenus (assembly GCF_902713425.1). Taxonomy (NCBI): domain Eukaryota; kingdom Metazoa; phylum Chordata; class Actinopteri; order Acipenseriformes; family Acipenseridae; genus Acipenser; species Acipenser ruthenus. The sequence continues at coordinate 51,036,664 of NC_081198.1, read as the reverse complement.
TCCAGGTAATAATGTCCAGATTGAATGATAAGCCTGAGAAACTAATGCTACTGTGGGTACTTTGGCTAAGCAATACCAAGAAGAACAAAAATTACATTTCAGTCAAGGGCAAATCACGCTTGTCTCCATGATTGTGAAAGTTGCACAGCTGAAATGTTGACCTCTAACCTATTTTCAGTGTGGAATAACCCTAACCTTCTAACCATTGGTGCTTGATTGTTTTTCTACTATCATTGGCTTTTATTTTGTTTTAATAATTTGTGAAAGAGGATGTTGTGCATGCAATTCAAATCATTAGGAGGAACACTGATCTGATGATAATCTGAAAAGCAGGTGCCAGGGACCTCCCCCACCTACCCAAACCACATCTCTGTGGTCATGTTCTTTTTAACCCTCTGTGTGTCTCCTTCAGTTCCTACTGAAATCCAGGCACCCACACAGTGGTTTTGAAAGATGGGTGTTATTCTAACTTAACAACTGTAAAAAAGCAAACAGAATTATAGATACCAGTATAAAAGCTTTTTATATTTTTTATTTTATTGTTTTACTTTTGTGAGTTTGACAATAGCTTTATATAAACAAGTACAGATTATTTGCAACAGCATTCGTAATATGGCATCCTGTGTGTTAAATACTGAATTAAAAAAGGTTACACTTTACATTGTGACTTTAATTACTGTGTATTTACATAGGCTACATGAATGTGTACGTACACATAATTACAATGTTATAATGCATAGTTACAATGTACTTAACATGTAATCATAAAAGGGTTAGAGTTAGGGTTAGAGTTAGAGTTAGGGGGTTAGTGTTTAGGGTCAGGGTTACGGTTAGGATAAGGGTTATATAATGAAAAAAGCACATTAAGTGCATTGTAACTATGCATAATAACATTATCATTAAGTGTAAGTACACATATATTTACTATGTAACTACTATGTAAATACCCAGCAATTAGAGACACTTAATGTAAAGTGTTACTAAAAAAAACCCAAAACAACTATGTATTGAATTTTTGGTTCGTATTCTCAGCAAAGTAAGAAATAAAACATCCATGTCTCACTAAAACACCATCTTCAGATAGAATAATTGGTCGAAGCTTAACATTTTGAAAAGCAGCTGTAAATTAAATGAACCTGGAGTGTACCCTACTGTATAGATGTGCAGACACAAACAGATGGGATGAATCATATAGGGAAAGGAAAGAAAGACATCTGACTTCCCCAGAGTCATTCCAAAGTAATCTCCAATTTGAAGAAGTGGGGCTATCAATCAAAGGTGGTGAAGCATACTTAAACAGCATTACGTTATTCGCTAATGTAATCTCACATTAAACTGGAAACCAGACTCGAATTCATCCACTTCGACTGGCAACACGTCACAGGCTCTGTTTCAAGCCCCCATTAATCAAGCTAGCTAAATATTCTAGCGTTTATATTGTTAATAAATTATCCGGGCTGTAGCATTTGCAAGGTATTACAGAGCTCCTAATCTCTTGTTTTTAAATATTTTATCCTGCAATCTCACAGTGCTATTTCCAAGATGGCAGACCTGTCACAGTGATTCAGTGCTCACTGGTGGGCCATGGTGGCTTTACTTCTGTCATGTGTTTCTAACTTCCCATCTAAACCCTGAACTTATATGATAATGGTCTTGCTCTACAAAAGTGTTTGAAGTAGTTAGGAGGTTTGTCCCTGGCTCTCAGTCGCCAGGCTGCCTATGCAATTACACTGATTTTGTTTCAAGGCAGCAACGCGGTATTGTAAACACAATGAACACCTTGCCTTTGAAAACGTATCCCATAAACCAACAAACACGAGTTCCTGCACAACAAACCTTGCTGAGAAAAAGAAAAGAAAAACGATTTACAAGCAGTACTGCCCTGAAATCAACAATTCATAGCAATCTCAATAGCTTTTTATGGAGCAATATAATGCATGTGGTCAGATGCAGATTCCAATATCAGAAATTACAATTAATACAGACACTATAGTCTGTAATAGCGAATGGTTTACTCATGATAAATGCAGTATAAACACTAGATTTACAAATAGAGAATGGGGACTTAATGTTTGTTAGTATTTTTTGGAGTATTTTTATTTTTTTTGCAGCGTGTGCATGTCCACTTGGACTTGACTACATCCTCATGCAAGCCCCTCTCACTCCAGCAGCTTTAACCAATGTAGCTGGACATGTACTGAATTCGTTTTGCTTGCTTGCCTGAGAATGCAATCCTGTGATCTGATGAATGCAAGGTATAAAAAGGCACAGGAGCTACTTTGAAACATATACCTTTCTTCGAAGGCAAAAATAGTAGTCTTCCTATGATAAGCTTGGCTTACTGAAATGGGTTCGGAATGTTGCAAGCACTTTCAATAAACGGTCTTCTTACCCAGTAGGTGTCAATGCATCAGCATCAGCTTCAGTTACATACTGCACATTCTCTGATCTCTAATCTTCTATTGCAAAGCATGGATGTGCAGAAAATGATACTTTGGCAGAAGTTTAGAAATATTGATCAGTTTATTTTTTAATTTCTGCCATGGTACATGCCTCCCAATAATGAAGAGTTCTCAGCAATTTTATTTTGAATAATCAAGGAGAGATTGCCTTCATTTCAAATCTTCATTTCAATTGGCACCTAAATCCTTGTGTAATTTATTACAATGCAAAAACGTGACTTATTGGAAGTGTCTACAATCTTTATTAAATAAAACCAATAGTTTTCACTAAAATAGACATTCAGTTCATTTTGAACACTCACTGTCAGCAATGACATACTGAGAAAAGTGAATCTTTCTGGCCATCTGATGTCACTGTTGAGTTATGTCAGTGAATCTCTCTCATGGCAGCAGTGTGGAGTAGTGGTTAGGGCTCTGGACTCTTGACCGGAGGGTCGTGGGTTCAATCCCTGGTAGGGGACTCTGCTGCTGTACCCTTGAGCAAGGTACTTTACCTAGATTGCTCCAGTAAAAACCCAACAGTATAAATGGGTAATTGTATGTAAAGAATAATGTGATATCTTGTAACAATTGTAAGTCGCCCTGGATAAGGGCGTCTGCTAAGAAATAAATAATAATAATAATGGCGGCAGGAAATCAGAATTTTGCAGAGTTCCTTCACAATACACATTAAAAGAAAAACTGAGGTACAGTAGAAATGTTTTATATGTGACTTTAACTCAATGGGCCATATTTTCAAAGCGTTCATTCCAGTCTTTAATGATCTATTTTTTTTCATAGAGGTAACCCAATTGTTCATTTTACAAAACTAGAAACAAACAGTTTTATATTTCAAGTCCTCTTAAGAACTTGAAAGGTGTTCTGTTTCTCATTTTGTAACATTATCATCATTTTAATTTGTCTCCTTTCAGAATATAAGCGTTAGTTAAAGAATAGAGGAAACGCTTTGAAAATATGGAAAAGGAAAGGCAATAATTTGCATTAAACTATATAAGTGTATCATATACTGGTGAGTGTTGACAAATACTCAAATAAATGAAGTGCCGGGGCAAGCCAGAATGAGATCAGCTGGAGGAGCCACGCGGCGCACAGGGTAAGTGGTAATTAGAACAATCACTTGTGGTATTCAGCACAGCGGAATACAGGTTGGCAGACAATCCATCTCCACGTTCTAATCAGGTAACACCACCCAGCCTGCCTTTCAATCCACTCAATGGTGCAATGTGAAGAAGAATATTTATTTATTTATTTATTTATTTATTTATTTATTTATTTATTTATTGTTTAATGGGTTCACAAAAAAAGCCCTGTTTCTCAGACTGGCTGCTCTGCATGTTTGTATGCATGAAGCAGGGTTCACATCACTATCTCAAAAAAGTACAGCTTCCTAACCCCAGCTAATTTCAGCCATGAGTATAACGATTGCCTCTGCTCACTATCCTGCAGATAACGATAGGCCTACAGATTGATTCTTAAAGGTGGCTACACAGCCTACATGTTTTTTTTTTTTTGTTTTTTTTTTAATCAATAGGAGATTTAGATTTTATGGATAACAAATATCAAACAATAAATTCAGCTTGGTGGCCATAAAATAAATAAATAAATAAATAATTATAATCTTGCATCGTCACCGAACAGAAGTCAGCTTTCCATTTTCACTCTCAGGCCGTCCCCATTTATTTTGTTCCTGTAATTAAACTACTGTCAGTAGCCGTCACTGACAGGCAGTGTGCTTTGAGGGTGTTGGTCAGCCTATATACTGGACACTGGCCCTTACAGCATGGCTGCTGTGTCTCTTGACCCGGGCAAGGTAGGGGTTAACTCTGGAATCCTTGGGAAACTCAGAATCCTAAATAGAGAGAAGGCAGAAAAGATACATTTAGGACACCCCCTTTGATATGTATGTACCTTATCTATGTATGTTTGTGTGTATGTAAGTGTATATGTGTGTAATATGTACTGTATACACAGGGATGGAAATAAGACTCCCATTGCATAGCAGTTTGATCCTCTCCTTGTTTTACTATGAGTTTAATAATGCACACCTGAGCTTGTTACCTATACACTGTGGCTTCTCAAGCTCGTAGTAAAACCTGGAATGGGGGAAACTGCTATGCAATAGGAGTCTCATCTCCATCCCTGATATACCCATTTAAATTGCAATTAACAGGGAAGAAGCCTATGATTTCAAAACAAACAGCATGACATTTTCTGATCTTTCATCACGGGTACTTTTTTTTTTTTATTTTGACCAATAATTTGAAAATAAGCCTCGCAAATTTCCAGATGCCCTTTCTGTGTCATTCATTTCCCTGCTACCTCCGCCTCCAAATTCTCTCAGGAATCCTCGCTGCGTGTGTAAATTGCTCTGCCAAAGCTATCCATCATTCCATACTCTCCACCTGAGCATCACAAACCCAATCTCAGCTTTATATGGCACTTGTTTTGTAACTTGTTTTTTTCAGGTATTATTTATTCTTTCATTTATTTATTGTACTGGTTCAAAAGAAACCTGCTCAGCCACATAGCTGTTGGCAGGATAGTGTGTATTTTAATTAGCACTCTTCCCATTAATTTTGGATCTCGTTCCAGATTTTAGTGTGTTAGGGTTACCACAGCAAGTTTTGTTAGTAAAATTGTGTTGCTTTTCATATTAATCTGGAAACTAACAGTAATCACTGGTCTACAACATGTCCATGTTTATTACACTATCCCTCAGCCATATTAACAGGAATTACCCAGATATTAATGTGCTGATTACTCCACTAAAGTCCCCATTAAACAGCATTACAGTTCCCCAGGCTAGTCTGTACTAGATGCCCCTATCCTGGTAATATATTCATACTGAAAATAGAGAGCAGACCACTTGATCTGAATTAGCTGCAGAATGTTCTGCTATGTTTGCAAGCTACACAGTGCCAGATGTACTCAAAGTTATCAGACTAATTGGATATAAAGAGCTGAACTTCACATTCAAAGTCCTTACATTTTAATAGGAAATAATTCTAATCTAAAAACGGGTGTTGTGCATACAATTCAATACTCTGTACTGTATGAATATGAAAACAAATCATTAAATCGCTGTGTAACAAACTGCTAGCCTCATGTTTACTATAGCAGTAATATATATATTTATATCCTTCCCACAGCAGCACTTCAACAAACTTTATAATCACCTGACACTTTAAGGATTGCTTGTTGTTGATTGGGTTGGTGCATGACAGACTCCTAATTAAAGGCATTGTAATGAGCAGTGCACAGTACTGATTAACAAGCAAAAGGATCTATCTGTACCCAAACATATATACATACATGTTTATGTCTTTGCTCAAAAAACAGCCAACGTTTCGGTCTATAAGTATAGTATATCTATCAATCTATCTATCTATCTATCTATCTATCTATCTATCTATCTATCTATCTATCTATCTATCTATCTATCTATATATATACACACAGTATATATATATAGTTTGTTTTTTTCATTATGTGAACTAAAATGAAACTCCTTAATTAAATCCAGCATGAAACAGGGGTTGAGAGATAGGATCATTAGAGTTAATGGTATCATGGATCATTTTGATTTTATTGTTCTCACAATTAGGCTAAATAATGTGTTTTTTCACTTGGCCCTGTGGCGTATCAATATGTAATTACTGGATAGTTAACATTTCCCACCATTCCACCCACCTAATGGTCATTACCTTGAGCTAAGGGAGGTCAGGGCTTTTTCGTTTGTTTGTTTGATTTTTATTTATTTATTTATTTTACTTTTTCCGATGCTTAAGTCTGTTCCCAACACCAGCTGTGTCCACAGAATTAACTGAGTGTCTCTTTAAAAGTGAATACATTGATTACGTGGGAGAAAAAAAAAAACATTTATCAAATACTTTATCCAGGTCAAGGTTAGAGGGAAACTGATGAATTATAGTAGAAAACAAACAACAAACAATGTAGACCGTTTGGTTTGGTCACATGAGAGAGAAGATTTTCGCATGACCTAACCCTAACCCTAACCCTTTTCTGATACAATTATGTACTTACATATATAGTACAAGAAAGATGTGCACATTAAGTACATTGTAACTATGCATAATATAACATTGTAATTATGTGTAAGTGCACATGTATTTACTATATAACTACTATGTAAATACACAGTGATTAGAGTAGGTGCATCCTGAGGTACCAGGATGAAACAGAAACTTGTCGCCTTTCATGTGATTGGTGCTGCAGGCATAAAGGTATTGAGATTAAGAATGGGTAAAGATTTAGGTTTAAAAGAAGCATGGGTGACCAAACAGTCGGTACAACTTTATCTTAGACTGCAACTGGAAAATGAAGTCCCCCTTGCTGACCTACACCTTTAGGAGTTCCTATTGAGAGAAAGACCTTTACAAGTAAACACATCATGCATTGAATCCTTGTGTTGTTGCTGCACTATCGCGAGAAAGACCTTTACAAGTAAACACATCATGCATTGAATCCTTGTGTTGTTGCTGCACTATCGCGAGAAAGACCTTTACAAGTAAACACATCATGCATTGAATCCTTGTGTTGTTGCTGCACTATCAAGAGAAAGACCTTTACAGGTAAACACATCATGCATTGAATCCTTGTGTTGTTTCTGCACTTTTGAGAGAAAGACCTTTACAAGTAAACACATCATGCATTGAATCCTTGTGTTGTTTCTGCAGTATTGAGAGAAAGACCTTTACAAGTAAACACATCATGCATTGAATCCTTGTGTTGTTGCTGCATATCGCGAGAAAGACCTTTACAAGTAAACACATCATGCATGGAATCCTTGTGTTGTTTCTGCACTTTCGAGAGAAAGACCTTTACAGGTAAACACATCATGCATTGAATCCTTGTGTTGTTTCTGCACTTTCGAGAGAAAGACCTTTACAAGTAAACACATCATGCATTGAATCCTTGTGTTGTTGCTGCACTTTCGAGAGAAAGACCTTTACAGGTAAACACATCATGCATTGAATCCTTGTGTTGTTTCTGCACTTTCGAGAGAAAGACCTTTACAAGTAAACACATCATGCATTGAATCCTTGTGTTGTTTCTGCAGTATTGAGAGAAAGACCTTTACAAGTAAACACATCATGCATTGAATCCTTGTGTTGTTGCTGCATATCGAGAGAAAGACCTTTACAAGTAAACACATCATGCATGGAATCCTTGTGTTGTTTCTGCACTTTCGAGAGAAAGACCTTTACAGGTAAACACATCATGCATGGAATCCTTGTGTTGTTTCTGCACTTTCGAGAGAAAGACCTTTACACTGCACCTCTGGGCAGGACCTGACCTTCAAACCAATACAGAGCCTCATTTGTAAACAGTCTGTTCCATGGGATCAACTGATCAATAGCCCTTGAATGTAAATACACAACTAACATAATGCATGTCTCTTTCTCGATAAATTAACTAACCTTCAAATGTGTTGTTCATTGATTAATATGTACTTCAAACATCTGGAGTCAGCTGATTTTATGGAAACTGTACGAATGTCATATTTCACACACAATTCTTATTGATTAATAAAATGTATCAACATGAATAGAGTGTTTCATCAAACATGTTCCTTTATGATCAGGGTTCAGTACTTCTATCACTCATGACTTATGATGTGGAAACCAGGTGTTGAATATGACCTGAGTTGAACTGGAGATGAATTTGGGATGCTCCTCCTGTTGAAAACTGTTTAAAAGGGTGCTTCACACAGTGAACAAGTAGGTGATAAGACCAGTGGCAAGCACAAATTTGTTGATTCCCCCCTCCCCAAAATATATTGAAAAAAACAGGTGTTTTCGGTTGGGTTGTGTGGGGGCGGGCTTGAAACCAGAGTCTTCTGTACAGTTGCAACCTGGTTCTCAAGTGATCAATATGAATGTCAGATCCAAGTGTATCAATTCATTAACGCAGGTTCCAATGCAACTCATATGTTGGAGTCTTGCCAACATGTCTACAGACAGCTTTGCTAACAGAATAATGTTCAGTTGTAAGCTGGAGATCAGTTTGTTCCTTTAAAATTCTCCTTGGCAACCAGTGTCAGCTATAGAGTCTGCTGTTTCTTTTCATAACGGAAAAAACAGCAACATGCTTTTGAAAAGCTTTAGGTCAACATTCAAGTGTACCTCATTTTAAATATGACTGTAATATAGCCTTATACATATTTAATTAAAAAACAAAACAAAACATAATTCTTTATTAATAGTGCAACCGCCAGACCCCCTTCTCATGCATGTGTGTGCCAGCTACAAATTCTGATTAATAGGCGATAGAATTTATGTTAAACAAAGGCAAGTCGCTAAACAATTAATCTGGAGCAGTCATCTGTAACTGGAACCTATGCATGTTTGTTAGTATCATTATTGATTAATTATTTCAATGGTTAAACATTACAAATAACTGTAAAATAGTAATAATAATAATAATAATAATAATAATAATAATAATAATAATAATGATAATAATAATAATAATAATAATAATAATACATACATACATACATATGTTTTATCTGGCTTGTGTATGGGGTATGCACCTATTGATCTGTGGAAGTGTGATTTAAGGGTGAATGGCGAGAAAGGAGGACAAAACGACCCTTTCTTTAATGAAGTGCCTTAATATTGTAATGATCTTTTCAAGTGTGCGTCACTGAATGAAAAATAAGGACACCTGGCTGGTTGACTGTATAGATGCGGTATACAAACTGCACCTGTACTAGGACTGGGACACAACGCAATGGAAAAGAAAAAAAGAAAAACTTAAGGACTTTATTCTCTCCTGCATTCATTTAGAACTTTTGTTATAAGGGAAATATGGCTCTTTTACCGGAATTAGAGTCCAACATGTTCTGCAATCTCAGAATGAATGTGCAATTGTTTGAATCATTACATTTCTGCTTCACAATCATTTGTGGAAAATGATAATTGCTCACTGCATGAAATTCACAGCATGTATAGTGTGTAGGGTTGCAGTGCTATTTGTTCTTTGTATGATTCATTGAAACCAAATCCCATCTGCTTTCCAGACATTTACCTTCAATGTACTGCAGAATAATTCATCAAGCAAACGTAATGTTGCTGTGACCTTTACAATCAACTTCCTGTGCGATACTGAAGAATATATTCACTTATTGTACGAGTGCTTTCTCAATGGGAAAAGTTAATCTAAAGTACTTAGCATACTTAATCCCCACTCCTGACTTAGAATAGCAATATACTGTGCTCTGCATAGATTCCTGTAAGGCTATTTTAAAGAGATATGGCCATTAGTCTCCAAAACAACTAATAGCCAATCTTCAAGTCATAATAATACTCCAATGAAGGCCAAATAGAGTTGCCTTGGTTTAAAGGGGCTCTGTTTCCCTATGATACATACAGTAATAGTAGCCGCTTTCCTTCTAATGGCCAAACGGGATGAGCTGCATTGAAAAGGGCTTTCACAGCAAGAGGAAACCAGCTACACAGTAAACATGCTTTCAGAGTGAAGGTATTAGATTGTACCCAGAGAGAGATGCTATCAGAACTGAATGGATTCACACATCGTAGGTAGAAGTCTCCTCACAAACAGAGAGAGACTAATAGCTCGAGCTGCAAGGACCAAATCCTTTGTGATTGTTCTGGCTTTTTTAGACTAGTCAGGTTCCTTTAAAGAATACAATTGTGGGTTAACTTTTAGTTTGTATCAATCAGATGGTTAAATCACATCCAAAGTGGTACAGTATATACAGCTTCCAGCTGCCAGGTACTCTCTGTCTCTCTCACACACTCACACAGAGACACTCTCTCACACACGCACACACACACATACACACACAGACACTCTATCACACACACAGAGATACACTCACACGCACAGACATACACACAGACACTCTCACACACACACAGACACTCTCTCACACACACAGAGACACATGCACACGCACAGACATACACACACAGACACTCACACACATATACACACACAGACACTTTCTCACACACACACAGACATACGCACACACACACACACATACACACACAGACACTCTCACACACACAGAGACACACGCACACGCACAGACATAGACATACAGACACTCTCTCACACAGACACACACACACATTTCATTGCTGGGTTTCTTGTGGATATTACATATCGAATGATTATATAGAAACTACCTTTTGGATTAAAGGGGGACTCTGTTTCATTGCTGAGTCCAAAAGGAAAGAAGAACATGTTTCAAGTAAATAAAAAAAAACAAAAAAAACTGGAGTACTATAGAAGTATAATATACAGCATGAACATGATTGAAAGCTATTGCCAGCAGGGGACCTGGTTAAGTTCATAGTAAACTAGAACCCATGCCGGTGAATGCATGCTACCCAGTGATAGCTGCCCAGTGATAGTTCAAACTTGATAAGTTTAGTTAGTGCTCTTTGCTGGAGTTAGGCTTTTGCTTTCTTTGATTTATTTTGTGAAAGTAAATATACAGGCCCCACCCTGTTTAAATATATCTGTGGTCCAGTGTTCTATTTGTGGCAGGTCCTGCAAGTGACAGATTTACCCTGGTTTGTCACTATAGATACACTGTATATATTAACAAGACTGCATATTGGTTGAGCCAAAAAAAGAAACGATCCCTATTTAAAAACACCATCCAAACTAAATAAATGTTGCCATGCAGATCAGCAAAGCCTGAAGTAATTGGGTAATTAATCCTGCATCACATTTAATAGCTTTGCTTGACTTTGCTATTTGTTTTTCACTCTCAATAATATATTCCTTTGGATAAGGAGAGCCCTTATAATCTCATTATGAATTCTCAAAGGACATTGTTTAATAAACATTAATCCTCCTTTTTTCAAGGTTTAGATATTAGGAGGAGGCAGTGTGGTCCAGTGGTTCTGCCACTGACTGACTCTGCCACTGTGTGACCCTGAGCAAGTCACTTACCCTCCTTGTGCTCCGTCCTGCGGATGAGATGTTAAATCAATGTCCTATTGCAAGTGACTCTGCATATAATGCACAGTTCACAGCCTACCTCTGTAAAGTGCTTTGTGATGGTGGTCCACTATGAAAGGAGCTATATAAAAAATATAAATATATATATAGGTATGATGTGATGGGTACTCCCCACCCCTATGCGTATATATGTTTTCTGTTATTTATTATTAATATTTATTTCTTAGCAGACGCCCTTATCCAGGGCGACTTACAATCGTAAGCAAATACATTTCAAGTATTACAGTACAAGTAATAATACAATTAAGAGCAAGATAAATACAATGACTTTGGTTCAAGCAAGTACAAGTGTGACAAAATACAATTCAATAATACAGCAGATAACAGTGTCAGTGATAGTTACATCAGGATATGATTAAATACAAAATACTACAGATTAAACACTTGGCAGATTACAGTACTCTGAAGTACAGGATTAAATGCAGTAAAATAGGGGGCAGATAAGATCAAATAAAGCTCATTTAAGGAAGGGTGATAAGTGTATGATATTTGTTGTATTATGATGTAAAATGTATTGTTTAGTGCATAAAAGCATCCAGCTAAACCCGTGCAGAATGTGGCCGTCTCCAGATTGATTAATTTATTACTAAATGGAGACGGTCACATGTATAAAACCTGCATGGGGTTAGTGTGTTAGAGGTGGAACAAGAGGCTTGAGATAAAGAGAATTAAAACCAAATATAACAATTGCTACCCGTGCTGGTTTTTCACCAGCATGATACTGGTTTGTTCCGTGTCTGTTTTGGCCACCGTGCCGTTTTGTTTCTGTTTTGTATATAAATCTGCACACCAGTGCTTCACCCTTTAGCTCTGAGAGGGTTTTCTTCCTGGGTTGCCATCACCCGCATATGGATAGCTTGTTTCATGAATATTTTACTGTTATAACCTTGGAGACTAAGTACATTGTATTTATACTTGTATTGATCAATGTGCTGTTACCATTACATTGTCTTCATATTATTCTTCAAACACTTTAAACCTTTACGGTATAAGGGACATATGTGTACCACGAATAGAAATGATGACAACTTTCTTATTTTTGCAATGAGGTGCACGAAACACAGTTTAAAATGTACTGACAGGTTGGATCTGGTAATCCAGCTGGTAAGTTTCCTCGTGATACTTGAGTCATTCTCAAATGTATTTTGAGAAGAAACCGTTTGCACAACCACTCAATTCCTTGTTAAAATTAAATAATAATAATAATAATAATAATAATAATAATAATAATAATAATAATAATAATGTAAACTGATTGTTTTCGGAAGATATTCACCTGCCTAACCAAACATACTGAAGAGCATTTACTGCATGTTTAAGAGGCTGAGTGGAATGTTTCTTTGAATGAAAACTCACAATGGGAAACAAGGCAAAGGGGCTATCATGACTGTTTATTAGCATTTGTGTCTATAGGTGAATAAGATCAGGACGATTGTGATCAACACTGCCCCAGTCCTGACAAAGATGCTGTCCTACTTGTCTCCTAAGAGGGTTCGTTTGGTTTTGCCCAATCAGATCAATGGGCATCGAGTATGCAAAACAAAAGGTCACACATCTTTATGGAACGACAAGCATCCAAAAAACACAACTTGTCATACAGTCAGAACAGTATGTGTTTCCAATAAGCTATACATTCCCTCTTGCAAGATGTAATTATAGAATACATTGAGACAAAGCACACGGCTGCTGTATGCGTGTTAAAGACACAGATTTGTCAATGTATAAATGGCACATCAATTGGATAAAAAACAGCAAATCATTTCCCTGTGGAAGAAGGATGGTTCAGGAAACTATGGAGAATACTAGTTAATAGGGAGAAATTGCATATTCTTAAGGTTAAATATAACCACAGCAATGGCATCTTATAATAATTGCATCACTTGTCAAAACTTACTCACCTTAAAAAATACCAAAATAGGCTTTTCTTAAAACTGATCTTGAAATGAGTAATTTACAGTACACATGTTCCCACAAACACACCTCAGTGTTAAAGACCTGGCTTGTGGGGGTTCTGCATTAGAATACTACAGTGTTATTTTGCATAAGATACACTGTTGCATTGTTAAGAGGTAGTGCTCTACACAGTTGTATGACATATTTTAGATGGTTTTCATCTGACAAGCCCATGTAGAAATATATATTATCATGATATAAAAACACCACACATGTATGCTTTCAGTAGCATTTTTGTTTTGCTTCCCTGAGCTAAAGCAGAGCTGATAAGACAGAAGGAGTATAGATGCTTAGTTTGCAGAGTGACAGAGCAGATATGAGGCTTCAAGGAGGGAGGGAGTTTGGGTGCCTCCAGCTTAGGTAATATACACAAACTGGTAAGCCAACAATGTCTGAACTTATCAGCTTTAGTTACTGGGTTTTCCTTCTTTTCTATGCTTATCACATGTATCTGGATGTATTAAAACATTCATATATTCATAGGACCAGATCGCTATGTCTTTAATAAGCCAGGGCTGTGCACCAATGTCTGCATTGGAGAGAAGGGAGATTTGAATCCACACTGTGCTGTCGGTCGGGTTAGTATCTGAACTAGTGACGCTCTGAGAGTCCAGATCTCAATCAGGCATGATAGGGGATTTACAGGAGGGGAGACAGACTAATAAAGAGCTTTAGCTCTCAGCTGCACACCTCACCCAGAGCATGCACAGGGCAAATCACATATATCCACAAGATTAATATATGACCTTATCTTGGTTAACACAACAGATTATGCTATGCATTGTGACAAAAATACAAACCTCTGCATTTTATATGGTCATTTTTTTCTTCATTGGAAAGCACTGTGAAAAACATGAACCACAGGCCCTTTGACATTCAAAAAGAAACGGCACCCTTCCTTAGTGCTAACCTTGTCACATGACGCACAGTAAACGTGTGGGAACCAACTCTGTTAAAGGGTGGGTGACTAACCTGAAACCTTGCCTTCATATCACATTGCAAAGTATAGAAATGTATATCACGCAATTCAAATCAAGCCCACAACATCAGACAGACCTCTTCTCATTTTCTCTTTTCTCTTTTTTTAATTGACTTTAACTGTTTTATTTTCTGTATCCTTGGAAGCCTAACAAACAAAGTACAATAGCTGCTATTAATGAAACATTTGAAAAATAATAAGAATTGTAGGAGCTTAAAAACATTACTTTTTTAAAACCATAATCTTGTTTCTAATGCAGACTACAGTAAACACACAGAAAATAAATACATATCTGAAGCATGCTGGCCATGGAATATCTGCTTGTGTATTGGTGTTGCTCAATCTCCCATTCACCTACATAAACAACAACATAGTAAACCACATTTCAACACAATGTATGCATTTACTACTGACCCTGAACTGCTGACAGGGATTGAAGGTGATGATCATTTGTGACAGAGAGCAAATGAATCCTAGTCAACAATCTCTCTCCCGACCTGTGAGGACGCGGTATAACCGGAGCAGAGTGCCCCGTAATGGATGGTTTGGCAGTTCATTCCAGGGTCAGTTGGAAGTCGGCCATCCAGGAAGGGGGCGGGGCCACGATACCAGAAGTCGTCGCCTTAATGCGGTAGATGTTGTGTCAGTCACGGGTTGGAGGAGACGTGATTGGCCGCGCTACCGAAAGAAGGCGTGACGGAGGGTATTTAGAGGAAGTGGCCCCCGCGATCTGTTCCTTGGTTTATGGTTAAACTGCAAGTGAAAAGTACCGTGAGTGTTTTGTGTTTTGTTTGTTTGTTAGTCTAAGTGCCCAGTAGAATATGCCTTTGCCTGTTAATCACAGTTCTAATTCACAGAGATTACGAAAATGAAATGTTTAATGCGTTTGCTTGCTGTTTGCCAAAAAAATAACTAATCCTTTTACAATAGGGATAACACAATATGGACAACCGTGCCATAATATTACTGAGATGCCAAAAAGATGTGATAGGCTCATTTTTCATTCCCCACATTATTACAGTAGTTCACAACCTACAACCTATTTACAATGTAGTAACTGCATTTGAAGACAAAATGTTTACATATTTCCTGTCCTGTTGTGCTTTTCTCCTTCAATTGAACGCTTGACTGCATTATCCGCAGGTTCATTAAACCTTGTTCCTGTGCAACCAATAAGCATATATTTTTGTATTATTATTTAAATGCAACTAAACTGCTAGGCTTCCTCTTTGAAAGTGAAAATACTTCTTAATCTAGTATCACTATATGACATGAGACCTATTGAAAGTGCTTGAGGATTGTGCTGTTAATAGTATCATTAACAGCATCTCGTTATAGGGGAACTGTACACACTATTTTGTATTCAGTCATCTTGTGCTGAAATGATTCCAAAAAGAGTTCACTGTTATTGTAAATTGTCCTTAGATTTAAAATTCCCATCCACCATATCACTGTTACACGATGGTTTTACAACAAGCAACAGCTAACATAAAAAAATAGAAAATTACATTCTGTCTCTAATGATTGTGTATTTACATAGTAGTTACTTAGTAAATACATGTGTACTTACACATAATTACAATGTTATTATGCATAGTCACAATGTACTTAATGTACTTAACCACATCTCTAACCCCAACTCTAAACCTAACTACACCTAACCCTAACCATAACCCTTTTCTGGTACAATTGTGTGCCTATTATCCTCAAGACACATCTGTTCAGCCAGCATCTGTAAACCTCCCAACTCTAGACTATACTGGCATCCATATATGGCACCCAATCGTACAAGTACCTGCATCATCTTCTACTTGCACTGAACTGCCCCATATTCTGCCGTATTCTACTACTGCTCTTAATTATAGCTATTTCCTGTATCTTGTATTTGGTTTTACTCTTAATCGCTATTATTTAAAAAGCTTTCTTATCCATTTATCATACTATGTGCTCTTAATGGAATTTACTCATATAAGCAAATATTTTTACTTTAAGCTTACTGCTCTTAGTCGAATTCGCTCTTAAATGTAATTATTTACTGTATTCTTTATTGATCTCTTATTTGAATTATTATTATTATTATTTATTTCTTAGCAGACGCCCTTATCCAGGGCGACTTACAGTTGTTACAAGATATCACATTATACATTATTTCACATTATACAGATATCACATTATTTTTACATACAATTACCCATTTATACAGTTGGGTTTTTACTGGAGCAATCTAGGTAAAGTACCTTGCTCAAGGGTACAACAGCAGTGTCCCCCACTGGGGATTGAACCCACAACCCTCCGGTGAAGAGTCCAGAGCCCTAACCACTACTCCACACTGCTGATCTTTTGCTACTGATTTTATTGTACTTTATAATGGCGCTTATCTGTAATGTGATATTTTGTAATGTGATATTTCATAATGTGATATTTCGTAACAACTGTAAGTCGTCCTGGATAAGGGCGCCTGCTTAGAAATTAATTAATTAATTAATTAATTAATTAATTAATTAATTAATTAATTAATTAATTAATGATAATAATAATAATAATAATAATAATAATAATAATAATAATAATAATAATAATAATAATAATAATAAATCCTCTACAAAGATTTACACATTAAGTACAGAACACAGAGGAAGGCAATAGATATCACACTAAACTGTGTGCCCTGTTTTTTTAACACTTTTACACAAAAGTTCCCAGGCAAATCATTATTAACCCTTTCTGTTAATCTGTTACCAAGCTGTTCATCCCAAGGAAGCACTTCAAATTGAGTAAGAAAGGCCTGCAATTCCATTTTTAAAAGCCTCTCAAATGAAATCATTAGCAATGTCTTTTCTCAACAGCATGGATGTGATTTATTTATTGAATACATGAATTAAACATGCTAATGCAGAACTGATCCTTTGAAATATCACAGCTCCATTGAAGATGCATCCCAGTAGGAATGCAGCAGAGTGCAGATGAAGAGGGCACAGAGATTAAAGACAGCAATCACACACAGGTCAAGGGAGCTGTCGCCAGTGACTAGTGAACTGTGCTGGCAATGGCATATGAAGCCTTTCATCTCAAACGCCACTCTATTGCAGCTTACAGTGGTAGTGTTAGAAAGCCGTCAAATGAATTCCTGATGCCTTTTGGGCCTGAGTCCACTTCACAAAGTCTCCTGTTGCATTAAAACCTTGAGTGTGTGAGAGTGCGCTTCTTTTAGTGCTCGTACGGTAGATAAGCGCGTTGCTAGGATACACACTTTAGGCCTCAACATTTTAGATGGACAAGCCAAGTCAGAAGTAAACCTATTGTATTCACGTTTTCTTCATTTTTTGGGGTGGTTGTTTTTTTTTTGGTTTACCTTCTTTTGTTTGAAAGCATTCGGATTATATGACAATATTATATAAAAAGAAGCTGAATTTAGTTTGCTAGTTAAATTAGTCAGGAATTGTGAGATTCATACAAATGTTTTGTTTTGCTTTTGGACATAAAATGTTAAGAGTAATGAACAAGCATACTTCAGATAAAAATTACTTTTGTTAAAATATAGTATTTTTTATTATTATTACAGTGTTAAAGGGACATCTGATGCAGACAGACGCATATTCTTTTCAGTTAAATCCTTTATTTCTTTTTTTTTTTACAATCGAAGTGTTCAAATTAGTTGAATAAGTTGTGCCTTTTTGTTTAACTATTATGCACAGCAGTGTTTTTAGTTATTGGATGTTCTGTTAAAAAAACGAATGTTTGTTCTTTATTATAAAATGTCAATGTATCGATTATAGTTGATAAATGTCTACACGATAATCAGATATGAAATTAGGTTGCCGATTGTACCACTAATATTTAGTTGGGTTTTAACAAATCTTTTTGATAATTGTTCTTGTTATGGACTCAGTATACAATTATTTATATATTGATCATTGTGTGTCCTTATCTAACAGAAAGTGGGTCAATTTGATCTAGACAATTACATTCCAAGAATTGTGATCAGAGGCCGATCTGCTCGCCACAGTGAAACTCCCCACATGTTGATATTACTGGTTATGTTTCTAATGAGACACCTTTTCTGGGTGTTTTCTTTGAAGACTGCCTTTCTAAATCAGGCTTAATCATAAAGTGATTCAACTACCAAGTATTTCCATTTTGTGAATCTGTTCCACGTCTGATTGACTTCTCAGCAAACAAGAAATCAGCCGTCACAGAATTTAAACCAAATGTACACAGTAACACTTTGTATATAGTGTCTCTAATTACTGTGTATTTACATAGTAGTTACTTAGTAAATACATGTGTACTTGCACATAATTACAATTCTGTAGCTATATGGGTATAGAAGAACATATGACAGGGACAGCAGCTCCTGGGCTGATGTATGGTATGGCTTTTTTTTCTTCTTTTTTTTAAGCTACACAGTTATTTCACAGTTTCAAAGGTTTGATTAGAATAAAATAAACAGTGTGTGACCTTTGCAAGTGTCATGCCTACCAAACAGTTATCCCATGCATGATCAATGACAGCAACCCTTAGATTGTACATGTCTGAAAACCAGTAATTCCTTTCTGGTGTCAGTATTCATTTCTAATTTTAAAATAAGGAAATAAATTATATTGTATTATTATGTATTTATTTGGCAGATACCTTTATCCAAGGTGACTTACAAGTGTTACAGGGCAATGCAAGGTTTATATTTAAATACAGTATAGTTTAATTTAATGGTCAGAAAACCAGACAGACATACAAAAAGATCTGATCATCTTGACCTTTTTGAAACCCAAACCAAGTCATATTTAAATGTAATATATTTGGGACCAAATTAAAAAGACTGCTGTGACGTATGGAATTATCGTTGTTGTTTGTTCTTCCTCACGTAGAAACCTCCATAGCTCATATTACTATACATAGGGTGATGTTCTATGCGCTGTTACTGAATGTGAGGCAATGCTGTGGTGGGGACCCTGAATCAAGTCAATTATAATACACTTATACATGGCTTGGCACAGCTGCTATTACTTGCTGTTTAACTACAGTTTATTTTCTTATTTAATTAATTACATGGTGAAAGCGGGATGTATCGATTACTGAAACCAAAGATTAATCTAGTGGGAGGAGCACTAATTAGCCAACTTGATAGCAGTGCTTTGGAGGAATGGAGACTGAAATGTCCTGTCAGTTCCCATAGGCTTTTTCTTTCAGGGCAAAGTAGGAGAGGTGCAGTATATTCTTAGGGAGAGTGTGCAGAGCTGTGTAAAAGTAAGGACACTTTCTCCAGTGTTTACAATACAGCATCTTCATAGTACTAACAACAATGCTAATAAATAAATAAATAATAATGGAATAATGAACATGAGGTTTAAGGTAATTAAATAGACCAATTAATTCCACTGTCAATACGATGCTGGCCCTTGGCTAAATAAGCTAATAAATGATGCTTTAATTAGTTACATATTATTCAGCAAGGATAGACAGCAAATACGTGGAATCAAATGGTTTAGAATTCCTTGCGGCCTCTGCAGTACTGTAAATAAATTACAATCATGACAGAGCCATCAGAACAGTAATTAAAACACAGCAGATCATAAACGAAAATAATAGCAGTGCCCCCAGTCTCAATCTGGCTAGCATTTACAGGAAGGGGTTTATTTTACAATCACCCTGATCAAACTACTTAAATAATGTGCAATCATCTTGCATTGAAACCAATGGGATGGTGCATTATATTTCTATAGGTTTTGGGAAGATCCTCACAAGGACAGCAACATTATCGACAGAACCAGAAACGCATTTCTCTATAGTCAGATTTGTTATTTTCTCGAAAGGCAAGATTAAGAGGAAAAAAATCATGCGTTCAATACTTATTTCTGATGGATGTTTCAGACAGACTCTGTATCATAAATAATGAATGAGATGCATTGTAAAACACTTGGTAAATATTTGCCCTGTGATTTAATTTTCAGTCATCTCCATTTCGCTGTTACAATAACATCATGTCAGGGAATACAAATTGTAGACTTAACAGATTGAAATTATGGAAAAAATATATATTTTCTTGAATTTAAAGGTGCATTCACACTGGCACGTTTCCCCATGATATTCCATTTCCGAGTACGGATCGGAACGTTTGGTCTTCAGTGTGAAAGCTCCAAATGTACGAAAAATGTACTCGGTCCACTTGCGAACGTCATGTGTACTAAAATGTCAATCAAACTGGCGGTGGTAAATTACAGAAAAAATGGCAAACGGGGATGTTGTGGAGTCCCGAAGAGACAGAAGCTCTCATAGAAGTATGGGCAGATACTCACATCCAAAAGCTGCTTGACAATACTCACAAAAACATGAAAGTTTTTAGAGAGTTTTCCGATCAACTGAAAGAAAAGGGATTTCATCGCACTGCTGAACAGTGCCAGGCAAAATTTAAAAAAATATTTATTACAAAACACTACAGTATTGCAGCACACAAAAACAGAACTTTCTTCATATTTTTCTTCATGGCTGTAGAACTTCCCAGCATGGAGATCATGTGATTTTCTTGTGTTCTCAGTACTATTGAAGATGTGTAGTGTGAAAGGGAAATGTTCTCTGCACATTTGACAAGATGTTGGTGTACTCAGTACACATCCAGAGTAACGATCCGAGGACGTTTCCCCTGAAAAGCGCTAAGTACACTTGGTAAGTGTACCATACATTTCCAAGTGTACCCAGTGTGAAAAGGGGTAAATTGCTGTTTTCAGTAGTTACTTAGTAAATACACGTGTACTTACACATAATTACAATATTATTATGTATAGTTACAATGTACTTAATGTGTAAATATTTTTGCATGGTATATGTAAGTACACAATTGTATCAGAGTTATGGTTAGGGTTATATCGTGCAAACAAATTTACATATTAAATACATTATAACTATGCATAATAACATTGTAATTATGTGCAAGTACATATGTATTTACTAAGTAAGTACTATGTAAATACACAGTAATTAGAGACACTATATACAAAGTGTTACTGTGTACGTTTGGTTTAAATTCTGTGACGGCTGATTTCTTGTGTGCTGAGAAGTCAATCAGACGTGGAACAGATTCACAAAATGGAAATACTTGGTAGTTGAAAGGGGAGTCACAGAAGTTCCACTTATGTAAGACGTCAAGCACAGAATTTTTGTATCCTCACTTTATGATTAAGCCTGATTTAGAAAGGCAGTCTTCACAGAAAACACCCAGAAAAGGTGTCTCATTAGAAACATAACCAGTAATATCAACATGTGGGGAGTTTCACTGTGGCGAGCAGATCGGCCTCTGATCACAATTCTTGGAATGTAATTGTCTAGATCAAATTGATCCACTTTCTGTTAGATAAGGACACACAAT
Source organism: Acipenser ruthenus (assembly GCF_902713425.1). Classification (NCBI taxonomy): domain Eukaryota; kingdom Metazoa; phylum Chordata; class Actinopteri; order Acipenseriformes; family Acipenseridae; genus Acipenser; species Acipenser ruthenus. Next base: position 51,014,886 of record NC_081198.1, on the reverse strand, counting down.
GATCAATATATAAATAATTGTATACTGAGTCCATTACAACAACAATTATCAAAAAGATTTGTTAAAACCCAACCAAATATCATATTCAATTTATGGGTTTTAATTGATTAAAAAAATCAAGTTTTTTTCTAATTAACTGAATGAATCTGTAAAAAAGTATAACACTTTGTTGCAAGAAGAAACAGTTAAATAAGTCACTTTTTAATGGCATCAAAAATAATTTTACTCCACAACTGTATAAGAAGAGGGGTAGAGTTAGGGTTAGTGGGGTTAGGGGTAAGTTTACAGTTTAGAGTTAGGGTTAGGGTTATAGCGTGCAAAAAGATGTACACACTAAGTACATTGTAACTATGCATATTAACATTGCAATTATGTGTAAGTACACAGTGACTACAATGTAAATGCACAGTAATTAGAGACACAATGTAAAGTGTTACCTAAATCGTACTATAGTACATGGAAAATACACTTGGGAACCCTGTGGTTTAAATGCATTTTCAAAACGGTGGAAACCTGAAAATAAATAAATTAATGAATTAAACCCAAGGCATGTGGTGATGAAATTAAAACAATACATCAAAATCTGAAGTAATATCATTTCAAAGGTGGATGCTGTAAAGTATCTCTGCTGCCAAGGATAAGGTTTTGTTGAGAAACTACACAGTTCTCACTGCCAGACCCCCACGCTATAGAAAACATTACGGCAACTAAAAACAGTTCTACATTGATTGTATTTTCATCATACAATACCTGTAGTACAAAGAGCCTGTCCATTTCCAAGCTGCTCAGCGGTTTCTGTGTTAGAGAGGCCTGGTATTTGTCTTTGAGCTGCTTCATTGCAGAGTCGAGGCGTATTTCTTTTCCAGCCTGGATCACAGCAATCCGTGCACACAAAGTGTGCAGCAAAGCAGTGGAATAGGAAGATAAGCCTACTGCAGACTGACAGAAGGGAAGAATGATGCACAACCAGCAGCACTGTGCAAACACTGAGCTGAGAATGATGCACAACCAGCAGCACTGTGCAAACACTGAGCTGAGAATGATGCACAACCAGCAGCACTGTGCAAACACTGAGCTGAGAATGCCAAGTCAGAGAAACAGACTATTCTATCAGTACAAATGTAACAATTATTTAAAAGGGTAATAACCATGATGCTTTATTTTTTTAAAATAATAATACTAATAATCAATACATGTTCTTATTCACATTAACGTAACAACTTCCTTGCAAACCCCTTACCATTCTTAAGCTGCATCAAGTCATGTACAAGTGTCTTATAATTTGCTTGAGTCAGGATCCCAGCCATATACTGTAGCATTGCCTTATACACAGTAACAGAATTCACTTTTAAAAATTATACACTTATTCCACAAATAGTTCCCATGGAAGAACATGAACTATTTGTAGTTGCACAGTCACTACAATGTAACCCCATGGTTATGTATAACCAGGAGTCTAAAGCGCGCCTCTCTTTGTAGAGTGTATAAGGAAGGAGTCATGTTTTGGAGCTTCAACAACCTCCCTCCAGCTTTGCAAGGAGACACAGTCAATGCTGCAGTGTCTGTCTGGTCATTGTAGTGCCCATCCAAACCGGTAAAGCTTTAGGTCAGCTCAATTTATCATCACAGAGAGTCACATTTGTGGGGGGTAAATGTTTCCACAATGTCCTCTGCTTATCAGGGATTCATATTAATTATTATTATTCAAGCTATGAACAAAACTTTCTAGCCCACTAGACCCATGTACCATATTGTGATGTCACAAAAGAACAACTGCGACAGACGTATCTTCATTGTCCAAACACTGGGGAACTGAAATGGAATGCTAGGATTCAAGGGTCTCAAGAACACCAGAGGGGAATTTCTATACTTTAAACTGCTTCCAATAAACTACAAAGTGTGATCCCTTCGGGTTTGCTTTATTTTTCTGCAAAACACATCAGTTCTAACAGTTCTGGCAGCCTATTCATTTCCAAAATTACATTGTTTCCAATATCCCACCTTCATTTTATAGAGATTATGGAAATCTATAATACATTTTTTACTGCAGACAGCATTATTGTTTTCCCCACTGCAATCATTTCTAGGAGAATCAAGGAAACTACTGAGAGAGAGAGAGAGAGAGAGAGAGAGAGAGAGAGAGAGAAAGAGAGAGAGAGAGAGAGAGAGAAAAAGGGAGGGAGGGATGATTTTTATTCATATACAAAGCATGTGGTACTGGATATTTGATAGCGGAACACTTCACTTTTGAAACAGCCCCCTTCACTAATTTTATAACCATTTCTCCCTGTATGCGTCTTTGAAAACATAGCACTTTATAGTACACGTATACAGCAAACAGCATGCGATTGTATAGGAGATCTTCAGATGGAGTTCATAGTCACCACAATTCCACACCATATCCTTTACTTACTTAAGTTGATATACGCTTTAAACATTCAGTATAGTAAACTACAAATCTTTGATTCCCCGTCTTTGACTGAAATACTCAGTGAAATGTGCAAACAACGATTTAACAAAAATAAACAGAGCAAAAATAAAACAGGTAAACAGAAATAATCACAAACACATAATAATACAAATATAAGTCAGGCTGGGCAAATCGCTGTCACTGATCCTATATTTAGTTTCAGTTTCATTTAGTTTTCACCTCGCACTCGTTCCTCCTTCCTATAACCCACAGGGAACACGGAGAGCTGCAGGCTTTTATATCGTGGCCGAGGGGTTTAACTAGCTAGTAATTATTCCATTACCCCTCGGCCACAATCTGCACGAGTTTATGAATTACGTGTGACTGCTGGCCAGTCTAACCATCACTAGCCGACAGTCACACATTCCCACAAGGTATTTAAAACTACAAATAAACAATAACACACACACACACATGGCTTCGCCGTCATATTTATAAATACATAAATTATAATAAAACAAAACAGATACAAAATAATACACACTAAACACAGGGGTGGAGGGGTACCCCGTTCTAAAATAAATAAACAATACAAAAACCACACACCACTCTTTATGGAAGGGCTTTGTCTTTTCATGTGCAGGAATCCCAGCCCTGTCACGCCATATTTAATCATCTACTATCTTAGATATGTTATCTTCATTTTGTGTAACCGTGTTATCTTATTGCTACTATAATTACTGTATTGATATTTAACTTCTTGAGGAATGAAAAATCAATAAAATGTTCAATAACTACTGCATTTGGAGTGTGTTCTGCAGCCCTGAAGCCTATCTATGCAAAGTGTCTGCCAAGCGATGGCCTGGAGAAAAGGTTTTAATATTGGGTGTATTTACAGCGTTACACACAGGATTGCATTACTGCTGGGATGCACAAGCTTCAAAGCATTGATGGAGCACAAGAAGAAGAACAAATAAATAGCAGTGTGCACCCTTTAAACATGCATTATACTGACTGCATTGTGAAGCCACATAGAGATACGTAGCATTCAAGAATGCAGTTCATTTTCCCTCTCTGCTCCCTACCCCCAGCTCCATGATAAAACACCTTGCAATGTGAAAGTGGTTATCATAATGAAATACCATTAATTCTGATGAACTTAATGTCCTCAATTCAGCGAGTGTCATGAATAACAGAACAGTGGCAAACTTTCAATTTAATGAATCTCATTGAGAGCCTTGATACTGTTAACAGAAGCCATTTCATAGTGAAAGGTTTATGTATTTTCAAACCACCCTGGTTCTGATTAGAATTTTCATCAGCAAGCATATATATATATGATATAAATGATCTTATCACACAATACAATATTCATACTGGATGTAAAACAAAAGCCAGGGATATATTAAAAATCTCAGATAAACAGTTATAGTGAGTATTTTATTAGTTTCTCTTGTTTCTCCCACTGAATGCAAACACAACTTAGTGATATTTATATCAACAAGTGTTTTTTTTCCCCTTGTATTTTAATTTTCTTGCTCTCTTAAAATCGTCTCTTTAAATTCTTCTGTTACTGGTGTGAACCTCATTGTTTCTGAGTTCTCGTCATTGTTTGGCTGAATCTCTGTGTCTCTATTTTGAATTAAGTCTTGCTTGTGCTTCATGCCTACCCTTCACCACTCACAGAAAATCGCATCTGTATTGAATAAACTAGAAAAGGCAATGTAACACTCAATAATGAATTTGCTGCAACTTGAAAACAGGGTATATGGGAATGCTATATCATTGGAATCATCTTAATGTAAAGTGTTACCCATTTTCTTAGAAATGTGGCTCTTCCACATATTGATATATGGTGTTGATTCGTGTTCACCTTTAAGGAAATTGGCAGTCATTTATCACAATCATGAAGGTTGTGCCACCTTCAAATTGAACATCTCTGACCTACACGGCATGGGAATAGCTTATGACAATAATTACCACAACCAGAATGGGCAGTGTGGAGAGTGGCAACGTTGGAGAAGTGCTTTGTGGAAAAGTGCAAAGCAGCAAGTAGAATTTAGATTAAGAACTAAATAGATGGGGTGGGGTGGAAATCCCAGGGCCAAGGAGAATTATAACCACAGCAATCGGTAAAAAAAGGATTAAGGGCTCTGCATACCAAAAACTTGCAACGTGGCATTATTGGGTCCTGTTCAGAAAGCTTTAACTCTGGAGCAGGGTTGGGGTCAATTCCTGCTTTTCAATTCCAATTTCTTTTTTAAATAAAATCTGGCTCTTTAACGGAAACATGTGGTGTAAATGCGTCATCTCCGTGTTACTTTTGCTTATGTTCGTGTATCCAGCTACTGGAAGCAGACCTTCAGAATACAACCTGCATAACCTGCAGTGGAAGAGAATAGCTCCAGGGAGAGGGGGAGCACATCAGAGGACCTGACTCAGAAACCAAGTGACAGAATGAAAAGGACATGCCGCTGTGACATTTAAAATGCATCTTGTTCATGTCACACGGCCCCCTTTAAAAGTATGAATTCTTAATAACAGCATTTAGAAATGACTGTCTGTGACCTAATTCAGTCCCTCGTTGACTCACTGTCCATTTCTTTTCATGATCGAAGCACAAGCACTGACCTCTACCTTACATGTTACTGCTGATGCACTTCTCATTTACATTGTAACCCTAATAATAGTTCACATTCAGGTTGTAAATCTATGTCTAATATGTTAAACACTTAAACCCTTTGTATAAATGGTTGTTTACCGTTTAAGTTGACCTGATTGATTATTATATTTAAATGTGTATTTTACTGTTGCACTTATTTCATACTTTACATATATTTTAGATAGTATTAAATTGTAATCACTGACAATTTATCAGGTTACTATCAATTCCCTCAAGAGCACAGCAAGAAAAATATTTGGGCAAACACTGGAAGTAAGTCTATTTTGAAAGGACATTGCATAAAAGGGCTAAGCATTTACTATTTTTTCAGTGTATTCAGTGATTTTGGTAAAAGGTCACAACTGCCCCCTAGCAGAAGAGGTTTGAACAGCAACACCATATTAAAAATGGCCTTCTCAAAATGTGTTTACTGATCAGGGATGAACAAACCCTCCCTTTCGTAATTAAAATGAAAGTTGTGGGGACTACAGGATTGTTAATCACTTCTTACTAGTCCAGTGAACACCTAGCATACTGAGAAAACGTTTAGTACGCACACACACAGATACTTATTCTCTTAACTATAGTATTGACTGAAATGCCTGAAGCTGCTTTCAGCAACACCCTTAAACTCAAGGAACATTTAAGTGGGGATTTAACTTCAGGTGGTTTATGCAACTGGCCACAGGCTTTTTTGTGGTCTGTCTTTAAAAAAAAAAATCCATTGCACCATAAAGGAAGAAAGGTTTCCATTGCAAACCTAAGGCCCAGCCCTCTCATAGACCGTCATACACACATAAAGAAACATAAACTCACTCACTTAGACGATCTTGGTTTGTAACTGATGCTCAACTCTGTGGGTGTTGCAGGAAACGTATCAAAAGATTGACAATGCTATCTTTCATCATTCTTGAAATGCCAGCTGACAGAAACTTTCAACACCAGTTTTCAAAATGCAGCATGCAGTAAAGAGCCTGTGTAAGCAGACACCACACTACTTGCATTGCAACTTTAACAACTGAGTAAACGAGATTAACCCTTTCCATACTGGAAGTGGGTAAAAATGTAATATGCAAATATGGATATCAAGATCATTTGCAAACCTGAGCTGAAGGAGACTCATTATTCCCCATGTAAACAGAACCCCCAAACCCAATCCAGCAGTGGAGTAAAACTACACCAGGGATGTACTGCTGGCATGACAGCCTTCCGGATTGTATTGTACGTGCCAGCCACTCCTCTATGGGGGTTTCAGTAATCTCTTGTTAGCATTGCCCTGCCCATGTATTCTAGTGTAAATGAACCATTGAGGTTCTTACTGCTTCCTTGATGTGTACTGTCTGAGCACTGCTTGTGTTCACTGCAGTGTCTAAAGCCCTCATTCTCCTAAGCTAAGGTTATAGTCATCATCCTCCGGGATGAGTAAATTAGTCACCATCCTCTGGGATATGGAAATGTGAGACCGATGTAACAGGGACGTCTCTAGGATCAAGAGGGTTGTTACCTCAAAGCTATAGGGGGTACTGTATTTCAATGGCCAGCTTTACTTCTAGTCAGGAGCTAGACACTGGACAGGAGGGTGCAATTCATTTGTTCTCGCCACACCCAAGACCTTTTCTCATTTTGTGATGCATAACCGGAATGAGGCTGCAAGAGACTTGAGCATGTGATAGTACAACGCATTGTAACTCAGAACGAGCATTAGCCACTGTTTTCTTAGGCTTTATGCTTTATCAATTTTAACTGCATGTTTACCACTTAGAATGTTTTATTTAGTTTGCACAATCTTTGTTTGTTAGTTGAAATGCTTTAATAATTTATTAATTTTCAATGTATTTTGTCTATTGGTTTTCTCACACTAAATATATTTTATTAGTGGAACTTGCTTGTATAAAAGAATCTGTCTTGCTTGTTAATATAAACAGTGTTTATATCTATCTATCTAATATATATATATATATATATATATATAGTAAATAAAATGGTATATTTTATTTTGATGTATATCAGTGTCTCTGTATTTTTTATTTGATTGAAGAGCACTTGTAGTGAGGATAAGTGTTGTGATCATCTTACTGGCTAATAGAGATTCACACCCTTGGCTGTGACACAAAGAAGAATGTGAAAGGAAAATGAATTGATGGACAAATGAATGACAGTGATCTCACACTATTATTATTATTATTATTATTATTATTTATTTATTTCTTAGCAGACGCCCTTATCCAGGGCGACTTACAGTTGTAGACAAAAATACATTTCAAGAATCAGTACAAGTATTAATACAATTAAGGGCAAGATAAAATACAATGACTTCGGTTCTAGCAAGTACAAGTATATGACAAAATACGATTCAATAACGGAGCAGATAACAGTGTCAGTGATAGTTACATCAGGATATAATTAAATACAAAATACTACAGATTAAATAACACTTGACAGAGTACAGTACTATAAAGTACAGGGTTAAATGCAGTAAAATAGGGAGCAGATAAGAGCATGTAAAGCGCATTTAAGGAAGAGTGATAAGTGTCCAGATGGAAAAGAGTTTCTACTATTAAAGGTTAAAAAGAGGCGTGGTTGTCTGGTAGATGATAACACTCACCTGGGATTAAAGATATATTTGCCAATAAAAGTACTGCCTTTTTTTGTTTAGATGGGGTTAGAATAAGCAACATCCAGCTCTAATATAATGTTATAATATGTGTCCTTTATCACAATGTTTTGATTACATTACATCCATGTTCCAGGGTTTGTATTTCTAATTGTTATTTACTGTGCAGTTTCACTTCAGTGGCTCAAACACCCCTAAACACAGAGGAGATTGTGAGGAATGTTCAGATATTTAGGGCACTTATTGAGGATAGCCCACTAGGATGCAATATCTAAGTTTTCTAGTATCAAGTATTGATGCGGATAATGCAATTACACAGACTGCTCATTAAACTAGAGAGTTGATGCACTGCTTCACATACTGTATATGCCAAATGAGCGTGCATCTTTTTTTTTTTATTTCTAAAAACACTCCGTTCTGACTTTTTAAACTGCTCAGGCCATATCCAATTTAATTTACAGTAATTCATTGGGTAAGGTGCTGCCAAAGAGAGACTGCACAGTCAAATGAATTGAGTGTTTACAGGAAGTCACGCGAAGGACATTTTCCAGGTCGTAACAACCAGTGTGAATGACTAAATGATGCAGCAGGTTTTGTCAAAATGTTCAGACATTTTATTATTTATCAAAATTATAAATTAATGCTGATTACCTTAAAATGAGCCTTGTTAACACAGTAATTCTGTTTATTATTTGTTATCAGGAATTATAATTATCCATAGTAAACAAAGTGTTTCTTTACGATAAACACCAGATTTTGTGCTAAAGGGTCTCCGGCAGAAAAGAATCCTATTTGTAGTCAGCGCGCAGGCAAATTATTATTAGTTTATTTAGCAGACGCCTTTATCCAAGGCGACTTACAGAGACTAGGGTGTGTGAACTATGCATCAGCTGCAGAGTCACTTACAGCAACGTCTCACCCGAAAGACGGAGCACAAGGAGGTTAAGTGACTTGCTTAGGGTCACACAATGAGTCAGTGGCTGAGGTGGGATTTGAACCGGGGACCTCCTGGTTACAAGCCCTTTTTTTTAACCACTGAACCACACAGCCTAATTTATGTTAGCCAGCTTTGAATCTTGACTGCAAAAAACTGTCTCATTTCATGGTTTAGCCTGGGAATTGTAAATGATAGAAAAGTCAATAAGAAAACGAATTTCTATGAAGTGTGTTATTTTATTTATCGGAGGGAAAATACCCAAATGGTTATGCAAGTTGACATAGTCAAAGAAGTTTAAGGAGATATGCAGACAAGTTCATTTTTGAAGGTTAGTGGTAGGGTGGGCAAACACAGCGTGATCGGGTTCATCGCCCAAGCAGGAAAGTGTGTGCATATACTATAGTGAATGCAGCAGTTTTTAAATCATTGTAAGATTATATCCCAGTAATCATCAGACGCAAAACATATTGCAACGACCTCGAGAGGTGGCGGGAAAATCTGAGGATCTCGGTGATGGACAGGTGGCGAGGACGCTGATTGGGCAGAGGGCAAAGACTGCCAAGAGGTCTCCTCCAACCGGATCTGAGAAGCGAGAGGGGGTGGGCCAGCATATGAGCTGCTGGCATGACGCAAGGGGGGAGAGACAGACGACAGGCGAAGTGGTAGGAGTGAGGAGAAACCCCATCCACCATTACAACTGTCAGCCGTGAGATGGGACACGACTACAGTTGTGCCGTTAATCCCCCCTGGAAACCTTGCTGAGGGAAGTGAGAGGGACGGACAATCTGTCGGGACAAGGGAGCGACTAACAGAAGAAGAAGGGAAGCCGGACGGGAGTCTGAGTGAAGAGGCGGAGGAGCGGCAGCTGGAAGCAGGAAGGGCTTCTCGTAGGCAGAGATGGGACGTGAACCCGGTACCTCCCGCTGTGAATCAGTACACCGATTCCGCTGTACAAAAGAACCGGCTCATGCAGGAACATATATCAGGCTTATGTCTTCATATTTGATTGCGTCACCTACCATCCCTGACCCCCCGTGCACGCTATCAATCTCATTAAATAACATTAGTTTGATCACAAAGTCCCCCCCCCCGTTAAAAATGTCCAAATATTGTTTACTTTAACGGTATGTATCGTATCAGGTATCAGCCCCTTCATGACACCTTAGGTCCATTTTAAATTAACGCAGGCTTCCCACACAATGTATTTTTTATTTTTATTTCATACCAATGCATGATAAAATAACATAATTTAGTTTGAGTGGTAACTGAACAAAGTGCACCAAGGATACTCTCCATACAGTAACCCAAGCAGAGACTGTCTGTAGCGTGCACGGTGGAAGGCAGCAGCAGTGCTGGTAGGTGACGTAATCACACACGAGGGGCCGGCTCTTGTACAGCGGCATCGGCGCTATGGTTCAGTGCGAGAGGTCTCGTATTCGTGTCCCACCTCCACCTGTTAGAAACACCTGCTGCTGCAGTACTGGGGCTAGCAATGCTGCTTTCTTATATCATGGGAAATTATGCCAATTTTTCCCCTGTAGTTCTGAACAAGTCATGTGGCGATTTCAGAGTAAAAACAACAATATATTTGTGCGTTATTATTGCTATTTAATGTTGATACTTGTCTTGGTTTTGTTATTTATCATCTCCGGATGCTTTACATTACATTGATCTGTGTGTGATTGAATACACAACATTACAAAAAAAACTGAAACCATAGATATGCATGTGTGTATGTTTACATATGCGTGGAACTCAGTTATTATTTGTAATATTATATTGAAAACCTCGAATCTAATTTGAATGCATTTTATTCATTCATTTTGTCTCATACAGACACTCCAGTGGTTGTTTTGACCGGTATTAGTAACGTTTGTTAGTATTCTTTTACAGGGGGCGGCGAAATTTGCCACGACAGCTTCACTGCCAAAAGAGTTATTTCAGGTATGTTTAACATTATAATGTGACATTTATAAAATATTCGTATTTTTCGATAAAATTGATCAAATATGTATGCAATTATTATTATGATGATGATGATGATGATGATGAAGATGATGATGATGATGATGATGATGATAAGGGTCTGTTTACTTAGAAAGAAAAAAGAAAACAAATATGAATTCGTTTTAAAATAGCTAATCTGCCGTTTTGCTTTCGGATTTTAGGATGTGTTGCATATTTGAAATGTTCGTGGAATGTTCAGTAAACCTGAGTTAGCCCATCAGAGTTCTAGAATTTCAATGACGTAATCTTACCCGCCCACTTTTTCTCAGGTTTCTGAAGATTCTGTTTTCCCTCTGATCAAACTCGCACCGCCCTTCCTTAAAAAGCGTTCTGCGTCTCCATGGACACCAGCAAAACACGAAAAAGGTGTCGGATACATTTAAAGGGACAGTAGCAGGGATATTTTTTTTTTCAATGTCAGAGCCAACCAAAACGTTATTTTTCAACAGTTTTTTCTCACTTTATTTTTAGTTAAGAAAGTTGCAAATGTAACATGACGTTCGGTGGAGAGAAACTCGTTGGATGACATAACCTCCCACGTGTCTATAGTAAATACATACACTGGTGAAATGTACTACAATTTTTTGGAGGCAGAATCCGACACATCAGAACCTTGCATTACCAACCGACACAGACAGACGTTGCTGGCCCGCTATTCTCCACCTATGCCGTAAAACGTATCAAGGAAAAAAAGGTAATATACGTTGTTAATGTTTAAACCATATTTATAGCAGTGCGTACCAAATAGTGCATAAAGAGAATGAGATGTGATCCCTTGTTTTGGACTAACTAAACAATAATTAATTACAAGCTTTCAGCACCTCAAAGGTCTCTTCTAGGAAACTAGGAAAGATATTCATGTTTACAAGGTGGCATCAACCAATCACTACAATTCTAATGCGAGGAAAAAAGCTGTGTTGAAAAAAAAAGAATTAATCGTGGGAGCAACAGCACACATTGTCTTAGTTTTCAGCTACTGTGCAGTACTTCTGTATCAGATCATAGTCACTGTAATGTACGAGGTGTAATCTGCAGACACATTGGAAAATAAAGAAAAAAAAGCATTTCAGATGAATGGTATAGACTACAGCAATGCAATATGTAGGAACATATATAGCAATATGTATTTTAAAAAATGTATATGAAATGATTAGGTTTTTTGCATGAAAAAACGTTTTAAATGATTAGAAAATCGTTTATTTCTCTAAGTTTCGGACAAAAGCACATCAGCTGTGTAAAAAGGAAAGTGTGTGTATATATAGCTGAAGGGCTTTTAAACCTTTTGTGTACATTTTAAAAAAAAAAACCTTTTCTTTCATATGCCTTCAATTTTGTACACTATCATTTTTTGTTTAGATAGATAGATCGATAGATCGATGGATACCAGAACCATAATTATTAGATTTGGTATATGAGAACCAAATCTTCTTGAATAATACAGCAGTATAATCCACTTTCCAGTATTTATGTCATATACAATACCAAAGCTTTCTTGGAATTTGACCAAAAGAATGTGTATGGAAAATACCAAAACTTTGGAAGCGATCGTTCCTCCGTCAGTCAGCCTTGGGGAATTCCTCTTGAAAACTTTTTTCCAGTGATGTACATTTTTAGATTTTCAGTTGCAGTTTTGAGCACACGGTGGCAGCGTGTGAACACAGTTCAACCAGTGAAAGGGATTAAACACGATCACCACACACACGTCAGTCACCTCGTGCGCATCTTATTTTATTCCAAAACTTAGTGTGATTCTATTCAGTCAGTACCACCTGGAGCTCCCTCAGAAAACAAGATGTTTAACCAAGGATCTGTTACTGCGTGTGAGAATCTAAATTAACACAAAAATACATACTGGTATATTAACAATATCACACGAACTAGCCAGTAAAAAGTTTTTTTTTTTTTTTTTTTTTTTTTTATTTAAAGCGAGGAGAAGAGGAACATTCAATTGGCAGGTCTTAAGCTGCCACAAATGTTAATTTGCATTAGTGGCTAATTCAGGTTTCATTGTACAGCTGGCAAGGCACCTGCCCCACACTACTTAATGGGAGCTGATGCTTATTTAATGCCCAATCATAATGCAACCTCATTAAGGATTTATTTATATAAGTGTGCCTTAATGTGAACAGTTGAAGGCTTGTGCTGTTAGTAAATACGTGTTTCAGAAACGAGACGAGCACCAGTCATCTGAAAGCATTCAGCCTCAGCGACCTCAGGGCATGGTCCGTCAATATCTGCCAGTTAAGGACTGACATGATCTGCTTCAGCTCATCTGCGGGGCTGGTATTTTTGCAGTTCAATGGGGTTTTGTTGTGTACTGTGCTTTTTGCAATCACTGGATTGCATTTAAATCAGTCACATCTGTATGCTAAGTGAATTTTGGTTTAAAAAAATCAGTTTCACTTCCGATGTGCCTATCTGTGATTCTTTTTGACCTAAACAGGTGCATTCTAGGTGGTTAAGTGTTGCACAGCTTCCCAATTGCATCCCGTGATCTGCTGAATACCGTAAGATCAGTGGCGACTGGTGGCCAAAAAACCAGGGAGGCCCTTAAGACCCCAGCAGCAGTAGAATCTTATTACTGTATTCTGACTGACAACACTTTTCATATTATTATTATTATTATTATTATTATTATTATTATTATTATTACTCCAATTCGGCTGTTGAACACTTTTTCCAACAGAGAAAAGAAAACAGTAGCCCTTCATAGTTTATTCTAATATACTTAACAGTTACACCCTGCCAGCGTATGTTTAAAAAGGCACTGTATACAACATGAATAAATAGCATTTAGATTTCAAGACCACGTCACTAACCTACTTTGCAAAGTTGTTAAGGGATGAGAAAGGCTAGGGCGCTGGAACCAGGGGTGCAGGGGGTGTGGTAGCGCCTCTGGCTTTGCATGGCGTCCATCATATACAGGGGTCACAGTTTTGTTCAATGGCTTTCAGCACCCCCACTATAAACTTGTTCCAGCGCCTCTGGAGAAAGGCAGAAAAAAAAAATCAAGCACATCCTATCGACTTAATTTGCTAAACTTAAATAAATGACTAATTCAATGCTAAGCTAAAATAATATAATATAAACACGACTTCCAACAAACACTAACAGAGAAAAAAAACAAAATCAACAACTAGATGTGTTCCCAGAGGAAGGAAGTGGCATCATAATATGAAACGCAGAAAATAGCTACCGTTGTCACAGTGCGACGAGCATACAGACGCGCAGTGTCTTCTGGGAATAATAGTTTATCTGGCACACGCTAAAAGGTGTTTCCAATCCTCAAAAAATGCAGAGGAAAACTACAAGCATTATTATTATTATTTATTTCTTAGCAGATGCCCTTATCCTGGGCGACTTACAATTCTTACAAGATATCACATTATTTTGACATGCAATTACCCATTTATACAGTTGGGTTTTTACTGGAGCAATCTAGGGTACAGCAGCAGTGTCCCCCCACCTGGGATTGAGCCCACGACCCTCCGGTCAAGAGTCCAGAGCCCTAACCACTACTCCACACTGCTGCCCCTATTATTAGCAATAATAAGTATATTTCTGCGAGTGTGCGTGAATCATCGAACGATATCGATATCATATCAAAATATGGATATTGGTGCCCATCACTAATATATATTATATATATATATATATATATATATTTTTTTTTTTTCACTGAAATTTTGAGGAGGCACTGCCTCCTCTAAGGAGCCGCCGTTGCTTATTATCCGTTAGTCTTGAGTGCGTAACTGAAATGGAAAAAAAAGGAATTTCACAACAACTGTATAGCCAGCCTTAGTCCTTCCTGTCTGAGTTAGCTGCTACCCTGTCAGCCAACACTACCAGTGTGTGTCTGACCCCCCCCCCCCCCCCACCCCCCCACCCCCGAGTATGGAGTTCTGTACCTGCTGCTATCTCTTTCATTTAGCTTTAGTACAGAACTGCTACATGGAGGAAAAGGCCACTTGAAACAAAAAAGACAAATGTAGGTAATTGCAGTCTTTATAAATATAGGAAATAGATGCAAGGCTTTGTTTAGTGTACCAATGTATTCTTCCGAATAGTTCTGGCAGGAAACAGCCTTCTCCTGTGAAATGTTTCAGGTGATTTCCACCTTCAGAGCTTGCTTCCTGTCTGAAGAAGTCAGCACAGCTTTGAGGCTCGCTTGGGCTTTCATATTTCTCTGTCCTTTAATCCACAACAGGAAGTTTCAATCATTTCCAGACCGATTCTTCGATGCACAGCCCCTGATTTTATTACACTTGCGTGGGTGTTTGAAGCGTTCATTTATTTTTGAGGTTTTTTTCTACCAAAACTAATGGCCTCACATAAGTTGTGCTTTTGTAAAAAAAAAATGACTGAAACAGAAGATAAGGACTTTGAGGGTTTGGGCTGTCGCTTGTCTGCTACTATGTTTTGTAACATTTAAGATTTCTTTTAGGAGAAACATTTTAAACAGATTCTTGAATCAAAACTAAAGACTTGCCACTGTACGTTAAATCCCAGTTTGACAGTTGATGTTCATACATACATATAGAATTAAAAGGTATGTTAGATAACGGTTATGTTTCTTTTTTAGTTAAAGGAAATACAAAAGGTGAGGAACCATGGCACACGTGACATGTTGTGTGTTTTTGCTTAATACACACGTGTACAGTCTTGTGTCTCTGAAGCATGCAGAATCCCCTGTGACTTTTATAACATTTTCAATGTATTGATGAACATTGTTTTTGTTATTTTTATCCACGTAGTATATCATTAATTAACCAAAATCATTAACTACTAGGGGGTGTAACAATACAGTAATCACAATGTGATATGTATCACAATATGGCTATGCAGGGTTTCACCATTTGGAGAGCTACAATGAGCTATGTTGTGTTTTTAGTCTTATATCATGATACAGACGATACATTCCTCTATTAGGATATGATATATCATGCAAAGAAAATATCACGATTGATGGATACATGATGAATTGTTACACCCCTATCGATTACAGGGTCATTAATCAAGAATTTAGAAATACTAAAAGAATCTTAAATTCAGTAACAAATGTTTTGTTTCTTTTGCAATGCCTTGTTTTTCCGTCAGTGTGCACTAGGAAATGAATGCATTTTTTGTTTTTTTGAACAGTAATTGTCCACGGTTCGTACTGTAGAAGTTGTGTTTGAACTAATTCAAATTAATTTACAATAGTAACGTTTCTACTGAGATATTAAGATATTGAAATAGTTCTGCTCTGATTCCTTTGTATATTATACTGCTCCTTTCCAAGTTTGAAAGCAACCATTTAAACAAATTGGCCTATATCGTGAACTTCAAATTTAACATGTATTGGTTGCAGTAAAAATTTTTGCAGTAAAATGTGGAATGTAGTTTTGTATTTGGACTGAATTAAATGAAATACAATAAATAAACCAATAAATAAAATCAATATTTATTCAGATCTTTTTTTGCATTTTATATCATTGAGTGTACATGTGACAAAGTGATATTACATTTGATATCATTTCAGTGTGACTGTCTTTCACTAAACACAGCTTCTGTGGTACCATAAGAACAAACATCATAGGCACTGCATGGAAAAAGTTGCTTTTCAACGTCTTAAAACAAATGTGAAGAAAACCAGTAAAACAGAAACAGGGCAGACTGTTTTTATCTTATTTATTTTTAGTGAAACTCAGCTGAGGCGTGACTCGAAATGGAATTGGAAAAATGTAAAGAAAAAAGTGTCTGTTGATAATACAGTGTTTTTTTTTGTTTTTTGTTTTTTTAATTAATTATTCTGTTCTTGGCAGCTTTATATCGACGGCACATCGGTCCTGACCTTTAAAACACAAAAGGTTACAAACAGAGCAAAGCATGTGCTACTTTCATGGAAAATGCTTCTTTTAGTAGCTGCAAGACGTCTGTAGCGTGCACGTTTCATGCATTCTACTTTCCACTATCGGATAACAAGGTGGTTGTGTCCATTGAATAAGTGTGAAATTTAACAGTGGTTTAACAGTGGAATTAGGACATGTGATGTGGAAAGTGTGTTGAAATTGGTACTGTTTGCGATTACTTTACCTTTGAATCAACAAGGATTTTTAAATCAAACCTTGAAGAAGCCTGGTAATTGAACAATAACATTTAGTGCATTTACTACATAATATGAATAATATTTTAAAACTTAAAATAAATATGGGGGTACAGTACACATTGCACACTAGTAATGTGGTGTCTGTCCACCCCAGTGTCAATCAGGTTGAAAGATCCTCACGAGAAGAAAAGCCTGCCCTTTTGAGCACCTCTGCAGTATTTTTGCAGAAGTGCAGAATTCAAATATTTTTTACTGAAGCCAAATGTAGTAAATGCACAAGCCCACTGTCGATGTAAAGGAATGGTTACTGTACATGTCTCTGCATTACAAACGCCACATAACACATGCTGAGCTATCCTGCTTTACTGAAATTGTGGGACAGGGCAGTGACTCCGAGTTACATTTTTTAAATTTTTAAAGGGACATCCTCTCCATCCCCTAGAATTGGGGGACTCTAACACTGCTGGTAGACAGGGGGGCTATCCCCAAGCTTGAGATGGAATGACCCCCCCCCCTTATAAAAGTATATCATAGTAAAAGCATGGCAAAGGGTTAGAAAGCATAGTGAAAGCATAGGTAAGCATTGTAAAGCTATGAGAGGTATGGACAACCATATTAAAAAAATGTGGCAAACCATGGTAAACTATGGTACAATAATGCATATTAAAATCATGGGAGAAGCAAGGGAAAACTTGTAAACTTTTATTATTAATTAGTAACTTGTGATTACTGCCATTCAAATTGTAATAATCATTCAGCAAAGGATTATATCTTCTTTAGATATCACTTTCATGATAATAAGACTCACAGTGATCAACAGTAATATAGCAATTGTGATTACTTACTGCTTCCCCTTACTTGCATGGTGGCACCAATCACTATGTAGTCACTAAGTAATTATAAAATAATTACCATGTAGTTACTAAGTAATTACTATATACTATGTACTAATATTGATAAAACTATATATATATATGAAAAAAGTTATAAAAAAAACAACAAAAAAAACAAAGAGAAAATAAAAAATAACAAAAATATGTTTTTTGTTTTACCCATCAATTAACATATGTTGCTACAAGCATTATGTCTTGCCAAATGTTGACCCAGGTGATTATATAATATTACAACTTAATCCAGAGCTACTGAACCAGATGCAGAGTGATTTCAACATCCATCATTTCCGTTTGCAAATCTGTTACATACGTTTCATACACATTACTGATGGAAAGCACGTTCGCTATCAAAGGACCTCTCTGAGACGCAGGGTAGGGGAGAGGCAGGCTTGCATCACAAAGCTAGGTTAACATGGCCTCTGCCCAGGTGGCTGTCTTTCTGTACAGCTGTATGGAAAAACCCTAAACAAATGAAACCACAGACACACACACACACACACACACAGAGATGTGCTCCCTATAGAGTGGCGGTGGTGGTGGGGAGGGGGCTTATAACGGTTTTCCTCCAACATCAAACCCTCCACACCATGCAACTAGCAGCAGAGAGTGGAAACTTCTCAGTAAACCTTCTGCAAATGACAAGTTACAACAAGAGTTGCTGTGCACATCCAGAAGAATAGGCTTGAGTGCTGCACATCCCATTGTCCTTACGTAAGTGCAGTGTAGGGCCCTCAGTTCAGTGCTCCTAGCACAGGAGCCAGAAGGACTTGGGTTCCAATCCCAGGTCAGCCGGCTGACATGTTATCTCAAGCACAGAGACCGAATAATATATAGCCTGTAAAACATCTGTCAAAGAGGGTTCCTTTAATATGAATACATCTGTCATAGTTTATCATGCTTTTCTTCATATGGCAGGCACCCTTAGTAAAAGTTTACCACAGTCAATTTGCATGGCAATTTTGCAGTTTTCTCATGCATTTCCATGGTTATACTATGCATTTGCCATGTTTTTTTCTTGCCTCTATGGGATTTACAATGCTAACCTATGTTTTAGTGTGGTTTATGTTTTTTACTATGGTGAATTTTAATAGGGTACTATAGAGTTTATAATATAGCATGTTGAAAGAATGGGATTTAATAAGTGATTGTTAAAACCAAAGCAGGATGAACAACTCAGACGGTTAAATTATTTGTAGTTTAAGTTGACATCCTGTTTTTATTTACATATGTCTCACTCAGTTTCATTTCTTGATCTGATATCATATCAGGGCTGGATGCACAGACAAGCAAACAAACAAACCAACAAGTAAAGCTGTATTAATGTGCTTCAGTGTTAATATGTTAATAAGGTGCATCTGCTCCTGACCTTCACAAAACCCCATGATATTGTCACTTGTATTTGTTTGGTTTTCAATGATCACTTAAAGGTCTGCAGTAAAAAAAAAAAAAAAAAAAGTTTTAAAAAGAGTTAAAGTCTCTCCTATCATGACAATAAGGCACTAATGGGTTTGCAGCCTCAGCGCACATACAGCGTGCACATCCTCAGTCTTCGCTTTCTCAACTGATCTTAATCCAGTTCCTAAAGTGAAAATGCAAAAAGGTTTCATGGTTAATCCAAAAAAAGAAAAGTGGAAATGGGATTTCAATTCTGGGATTGTTAATAGCTAGGAACATTGCCAAACAGACCGAAAATAATGGCCTTGTGGCTGATTGAACAAACATATTTGAGATCCTCATGTATGGTACAGTGTAGAACTGTGGTATCCAGTATAATAGAAGGAATGTGTGGAAATATCTGTCTTGTTAATACTGCAGCCATAGTCGTCTCACAGGCAGAAAGAGATTGCTTTTATACAGAGGTGTCCATGAGTGGCTAAATGTTGAAATGTTTTTTAAACTTTTATTACTTGTTATTGTAAATCTGTTACAACAGTTTTTAAGATTTCCTTTGTGGTATCTGAAACATAACTGCATATTTATCTCAGCACAACAACAATACTACTGTAGGTCATGTTATAGGCCGATATGTACTCCTGTTTTTGGAGGCTGTGATGCAATTTATAAAGCACATGCAAACATTTCCAGTAGGAATCTAGTTTATATTGCATATTACTTTCCTGGGATATTATGTTGACTTCCCAGGGAGGTACGGGAGCACAAAGATTTGATTCAAGCTAATTGCAGAATTCAATAGACATTAAAAAAATAATATAATGTAATATACATTTACAGTATAGTTAGTCATCTGTGATTTATTTATCGCTTAAATAATAACAAACTCTCGAACCCTGGTACTGAAGAATGTAGTTTTCATAATCTTATTTTTATCACTTGAACCAAAATGTTTATATTGCTGTTCAATCTGAACATATTTCTGAAAATATAGGAACATGCTATGCTATATGATAATAACATATTTATATTCACAAAATAATGTTTTTTTTTATCGTAACAGAATGTTGTTGCATTTTTGTCAATAGTCAAATTATTAAATGAAACACGAGCTGTGCTGTTTTGTGCTGTGAGTAATTGTGCTTCCTTTTCTCTAACACTTAACAAAATCAATTTACCATTACCTGCATCTTTTTCTTGCTAAGTTAGGGGAAACTGAATGTGTAGCATTTTATGTCAAGTTATAGATTGGAATAGTAAGAAAGTAAGCAATTTTAGCTTACTCTGTTATGGCAACACAGTAATGTGAAACCATTTTCCCTTTGATGTGACAAATGATGTACCGTAATTCACACCACACATGTAGTTTAATGTAGTGGCTAACCAAAGTCCTGTTAGTCATTTTCACACAACTAATTAAATTGTCCCAGAACAATGAATAGTTTGAAGCGCAATTTACATTCACCCGTTTATCCTTCTTAAACAGGATGTTGCCAGATTCTAAACTCCTTGCTCACTGTTCTAATCGATACAGCGTGCTCACACCCTGAATGCAGTGCTCGGGTTACTGTGAGCATTAACTGCAGATTGGTTGTTAGATACAGCGTGCTCACACCCTGAATGCAGTGCTCGAGTGCTCGGGTTACTGTGAGCATTAACTGACCCCCTTCAGGGGGTGACTTGAAGTCGGCATCTTCCACTGTCAGTCACCATTCACCTCTGGCCACACACAGATCAATCAGTAATTGTATTTTGGGGTAGTTGTCATTCTTATATGACCTATTAATGGCACAGTTGTGCCTTGGTTACCTGATTGCAGTTGCAGTCTAGGATACAGATGCAGTGAAGCGTCAGGCTCCCAATATCATGTCCTCTTTGAAACCCAATTCAACCCAATTTACAGCCAGCTAACCAACAGCTAACTGTGTTTTTTTGCTTTAGGTCACATGGCTTGCAATTTGATTAATCTTCTTAACCTGACGGCTCCACTTTATTCCTAATCAAAAAGAAAGCTTACATTCTGGAGTAGTAAACAGACAGTTTCGCTAAAAATTAATTACCCAGGGCCACATAACAAATGATATTTGGTGTTTAAATTTAAAACTAAAAAGATGAAAGTTTGTAGTCAGAATACTACGACTACTTCTACTACCGATAATAATAATAATAATAATAATAATAATAATAATAATAATAATGCATGTTTATTCCAAGTTAATCATTTAATGCATGATTTTGAAAATGGACAAAAATAATACATTACAATATGATAATTACAGTACAAAAGTGGTAACAAAACAACTTAATTTAAAGTATGCTCCCGCTTGAATGTTTGACTTTTTCCATCCAGGACATTTCGTATACTGATAAAACAACACCCTCCAGAAAATAGTAACTTTATCGTAATAATCGGTACAATCTACTAAAGGAATTTAAAAATACAAATGAAGTACACAGTTTGACGATACTGTAATGACTTATTTGTAAAGACATGTGCATTTAAAACAGGTTAGGGCTGGGGTAATAGAAATGAAATCTCGGCTAATATCAGGTAAGGATTGAGGCTAGAGCTGGGGTAATAGAAATAAAATCATACAAACTGACTTGGTAATACTGTGTCTTAATAAAATGGCTGGTAATGGTTTCCTGGGTAATGCTTTAGTGATACAAAGTTCACGTGCACACACACACACTGCAACAGCTCAATGCTTCACTAATCCAGAGCTTTGTTTATTTGAACTGTTTCAGATCTGAAACACTACCCTTGTGTCCCGGAGGTACAAGACAGCATTCTGCCAGCATGTCACCACAATATGCACCTGCTCTGTAAAACAAACTGATCTACACTGAAATTATACAACATTGCATTGTTCAGAACCACAAAAACAAAACTAAAACAAGCGCTGTCCCTTTTTATACAACTGAACTGAGGAAACAGAAATCATAACCCTTTCGCTCTGTACGCTACTTTACCACAGATTTTGTGCATCACAATGTCAATTTTCCCCCCTGAAAATAAAATAATTCAGAAGCAAATAAATTAAAGTACAAACACCACATGACACTGTATAGTGTACCATATATTGAATATATACTACAATCAAAAGGACAGCTTTCATATCTTTTTGTTTAATTTTCTTTGAAATTGCAATAGCAGACATTACAATTGCAATTGATAATTAATACAATAACGATGCACAGGAAGCTTCTGGTTTCACTCTGGTGCACACAAGCAAAATACACATTATACAGTGATGAGTTATCTCTGTTAATTTGCATTCATTATTATAATTACAAATCTAGTGTTTTGTAATTACAAAAGTAAAGGTGTAATTAATTACACATGTTGTTCTGTTGTTACAATATCAAAATTGTAATGTAATTACAGTTACCAGATATAGTCACTTTATTTGTCAATTTAATAGTGTGTGAATCTAAAAGATGGTTAGCATTATTATTATTATTATTATTATTCTTATTATTATTATTATTATTATTATTATTGAATTAAGCTTTATTAAAATGGGCTAATAAATACACACATTTTTACATACACCAGTTAAGTAAAAGTGAAAAAAAATCACGTTTCATATTATTTGATTTCTTTTCCATGTAAATGTTCTTTAGAAAACCTGGTTGCTGTGCATGTGGTGTCTTGTTCAGTACCCTGCATTTTGTAAAGTCTCCATTTGAATTTTAATGAAGAGGTGTAATGAACAATTCTTTTTTTCTTATTTTTTTTTTCTCTTCAGGGGTGGCCACAGTTGGCTCTTCCACTCCTAGTCTTTGTTCCAACCCTGTTCTAAATTGCTTAATGAAACCATTTAAACCTCAACCCAGACCCTGAAGTACGAGTTATAATTGTATCTGTTAAACCTGGAGTGGAGTCATCCTCCAGGCCTGGGATTGGACACCTGTGCATCATTTATCATATACGTTGCTTGTTTTTTCTTTCTTTCTTTTTGCATCTCTCCTAATAGAAAAATTGCGTAGTGAAAGAAATCAGTTAACATTTTCCATTATACTGTTAATCTTGCTTGCTGCATGTGACAAACATGTTTATCTATGTGGGAGTGGTTTAATTTCTGTTCCTTTCAGACAATATGAATAGGTTTCTTTACAACTTTCATATAATATCACCCAAACTACTACTACTATTATTATTATTATTATTATTATTATTATTATTATTATTATTATTATTATTGTACAGCAGCACTTTTTGATTCAATGCATAAAAAAAATAAAATAAAATAAAAAAACAGTGGTTCAAAAAATTCCAAAGTTATAGGAACTTACAATATCAATAGTACTAAACTTGACATCAAGGTTTGATTGTGTAAAAAGCACATATCCCAGTAAAAAGGAGTACAGTACCAAACTCTTATACCTACAGTTCTGCTTTTAACCTGCAAGACTACCAAGTGCCATGATCCCTCATCCATTTCTGATTTACTTGCACCTTGTCAGTCTTCTCAATGTTTTCTTCAAACCCGGGACTGCTCTGTGAGCCTAGGACCAGGAAGCTAATAGATCCTGAGACCTGTGTGTTTGAAAGTTGGTTGTGCTTGGGGTGGGTGGGTTGTATTTTTGCAATGGAACACTCCTTAATCGTTGTGAGACGAAAGTGTCTGCCATGTGGTCAACCATGATCACATTGATTTATAACTGATTTTTATGTTTTAAATCAGTTATACAGAATGCTAATGACAGGACAACAAAAATCCAGTCTTTTAATAGTTAATATCACTAGAAGCAGTCATTGACCGACTGGTAATGTCCTACTTGATATGTTAAATCCACTGGTCTTGCCTCAATAAATTTAACTGCACAAGGTGACATTACCAGCATAACTAAGTAATATAGGCACAACTTATAGGTCAGCATTGCTAGAGGGATTGATAAAAGGTGAATGACTAGTGTTGCTTGACAACAGAACTCCACAGCATACAATATGTGGGTTGACTTTATTTTGTCAATAGAGATTGGAACATTTCTGTAATATCTTACAAAGTTTTTTTAAACAATATTTTAAAAGTAAAGTACAATCCAGGCCCGGTATTTTTTCCAGCCTTTTTTTTTTTTTTTTTTTGTAATTGTTTAATTTAAACTCTATCCCGCTCCTAAAGTGGTTAATGATCTAATTGTCCCTGATAAACCAGGAGTAGAATGGCCACCCAGGGCTGCAGTTGTCTTACCCCTGGCCTGTGAGGATTAGTACCTGGGTTTCTTGCTGTTTCACCTCCACCATGAATATGTATTCACAGGACAGTAGCACTGTCATGATAGGGATCCCATGCACACACTTTAACTCATGAGTTATTAAATAATTCAAATAGATTTTCAAGGAACTGAGGTTTCTTTAACAATAACTTATTTTTATAATGTCAGAATTAAACTGTACTAGGATTATCTTGTTTGTAAATTAAACATCTAAATTAATAACAATTATGTTTCCAAAGCATGATGAGCACACATCATGTAGGTAGTGTGAACAGGGTCCAAGAACAGGCATGTCCTCAAATGACCTCTACCATTTCCATGCTTAGGACAAGGTCCTAGAACCACAGGACTTTATGTGCTGTAGTGTCCTGCTACCATTCCCATGCTTAGGACAAGGTCCTAGAACCACAGGACTTTATGTGCTGTAGTGTCCTGCTACCATTCCCATGCTTAGGACAAGGTCCTAGAACCACAGGACTTTATGTGCTGTAGTGTCCTGTGCCACCTTAAAATAAAAGGAAAGGGGCACATTCTTCATTCTCAACTGCGTTAAAAAGGTGTGCATTCATGCCAACAAGTTGGGTTGCTAATCTTGGCATGATGTACACCTACTGTACAAGTGTGTTTACGCAGGCAATCGTTGTCGTTTTTTTGTGTTAGTTAATAAGAGTTTTTTTCTTGTAAATGACATCAGATTTCTGAGAATAGTGGGACAGTCATGTGATTAAGCACTCAATTTGATAAATGTGGTTAGTTAGTTAAGTAGTTTAAGATATAGATAATATACCAAAATTGCTGATTAGGGTTGCCAGGTTTGACCCGGACAGTCCAGGAATTTGCATCTGTGTCCGGGTGGCAGAAATTAACAAGCCTGGATGTCCTAATGTCCGGTTTTAAGTGAAATGCATAAGAAACACTAACCTTCCTTTAAGATGTTTTTTTGACATACATTAGTTTCTTAAAGGAATTTCACTATCTTATTAAAAATGTACTGTTTAGTACTTCTGCTTTTCCCCAGCATTTGAATAATGGGGATAACGAACATATCCACGTGATGTAAGCAATCCAATACAGTACTGAGCTGATGTGGGATTCAGGACTCGCAGGATTTTAGGTCTGAGAATCCTTCACCCTGGACTTCAATCAAAGTGAATATGGCACTGTCATGTTGCTTCCTTGCCAAATTTCACCCCAGCTGTAGTCATAAACGAGTAACGTGACAATTCAATTTTACGATTAAGAGTCAACAGAGTAAAAACAAAAACATATTTTTGTGTTTTTATTGGTATTTAATCTTAATGTTTATACTTGTATTGCTTTTGTTATTCTCATCTCTGGATGCTTTACATTACATTGATCTGCGTGTGATTAAATACACAACCTTTACAGTAAATACAAAAATACATAAAATATCATTTTAATTACGATATATAATGGTAATTAAACCATATCTATGCATGTGTGTATGTATAACATGCTTTACATATTTAGCCGTAGCCATTTGTAACATTGAAAAACCCAAACCAAATCTGAGTACATGTTGACTCATGTTGTCTCGTTTTACCGACACTGCCTATACTGCATGATTACTGATTTGCACTGAGATCTGGTGGTATTGTGTTAAACTGTATTACAGTATACTGCAGTTCTGAATGATTATTGATTTGCACTGAGATCTGGTGGTATTGTGTTAAACTGTATTACAGTATACTGCAGTTCAGAATGATTACTGATTTGCACTGAGATCTGGTTGTATTGTGTTAAACTGTATTACAGTATACTGCAGTTCAGAATGATTACTGATTTGCACTGAGATCTGGTGGTATTGTGTTAAACTGTATTACAGTATACTGCAGTTCAGAATGATTACTGATTTGCAGTGAGATCTGGTGGTATTGTGTTAAACTGTATTACAGTATACTGCAGTTCTGCATGATTATTGATTTGCACTGAGAGCTGGTGGTATTGTGTTAAACTGTATTACAGTATACTGCAGTTCAGAATGATTACTGATTTGCACTGAGATCTGGTGGTATTGTGTTAAACTGTATTACAGTATACTGCAGTTCAGAATGATTACTGATTTGCACTGAGATCTGGTGGTATTGTGTTAAACTGTATTACAGTATACTGCAGTTCTGAATGATTACTGATTTGCACTGAGAGCTGGTGGTATTGTGTTAAACTGTATTACAGTATACTGCAGTTCTGAATGATTACTGATTTGCACTGAGAGCTGGTGGTATTGTGTTAAACTGTATTACAGTATACTGCAGTTCAGAATGATTACTGATTTGCACTGAGATCTGGTGGTATTGTGTTAAACTGTATTACAGTATACTGCAGTTCAGAATGATTATTGATTTGTACCAAGATCTGGTGGTATTGTGTTAAACTGTATTACAGTATACTGCAGTTCAGAATGATTACTGATTTGCACTGAGATCTGGTGGTATTGTGTTAAACTGTATTACAGTATACTGCAGTTCTGAATGATTACTGATTTGCACTGAGAGCTGGTGGTATTGTGTTAAACTGTATTACAGTATACTGCAGTTCAGAATGATTACTGATTTGCACTGAGAGCTGGTGGTATTGTGTTAAACTGTATTACAGTATACTGCAGTTCAGAATGATTACTGATTTGCACTGAGAGCTGGTGGTATTGTGTTAAACTGTATTACAGTATACTGCAGTTCTGAATGATTACTGATTTGCACTGAGAGCTGGTGGTATTGTGTTAAACTGTATTACAGTATACTGCAGTTCTGAATGATTACTGATTTGCACTGAGATCTGGTGGTATTGTGTTAAACTGTATTACAGTATACTGCAGTTCAGAATGATTACTGATTTGCACTGAGATCTGGTGGTATTGTGTTAAACTGTATTACAGTATACTGCAGTTCTGAATGATTACTGATTTGCACTGAGATCTGGTGGTATTGTGTTAAACTGTATTACAGTATACTGCAGTTCAGAATGATTATTGATTTGCACTGAGATCTGGTGGTATTGTGTTAAACTGTATTACAGTATACTGCAGTTCAGAATGATTACTGATTTGCACTGAGATCTGGTGGTATTGTGTTAAACTGTATT
Organism: Acipenser ruthenus; assembly: GCF_902713425.1. Taxonomy (NCBI): domain Eukaryota; kingdom Metazoa; phylum Chordata; class Actinopteri; order Acipenseriformes; family Acipenseridae; genus Acipenser; species Acipenser ruthenus. The sequence continues at coordinate 50,987,558 of NC_081198.1, read as the reverse complement.
ACAGTATACTGCAGTTCAGAATGATTACTGATTTGCACTGAGATCTGGTGGTATTGTGTTAAACTGTATTACAGTATACTGCAGTTCAGAATGATTACTGATTTGCACTGAGATCTGGTGGTATTGTGTTAAACTGTATTACAGTATACTGCAGTTCTGAATGATTACTGATTTGCACTGAGATCTGGTGGTATTGTGTTAAACTGTACAGTTTGGAATGATTATTGATTGACTGATAGACCTAGGCTGACTGAGAAATATGTTCGGGTTTGATCTGTGGAAAAGGTGGCAACCCTATTGGTGATAAATTGACCCAGGAGTAGATTTGGCATAACAGCCTTCTGGGAATTTTGCTATTGGTTATCCTTAAATATACTAAAACAGTAATGACACATTTAGTTTATACATTTGAATTGCCTAAATTGCATATTTGTATTCACTTTTTCACACTTTAAATGTTGAAATAATGATAACTTCAGGAAATACTACTACGACGACTACTAATACTAATGTAATACTAATAGGATTGGCAATCAAGGTACAAATTCCATAGCAGATATAAGAAAAAGTTATTCAATGTGCATGCAATACATGCTGGTCTTTATAGCCTGTGTCTAATGGATTGAAATCCACATCCTATTCATTGGAAAACTTTATGAAACACTGGCCATTGTTAATTGAGATACATGGATGATGCTAGTAAGGTATTTTCTTGTAATAATAATAATAATAATAATAATAATAATAATAATAATAAAGCCGGATTGACACCTGCACTAAATAGTACGCACATTCAAAGCATAGGTGGCGTGCTTTCCCACAAACCATCCCAAATTAAATGAAACCTTTTTTGTGTGTGTGCAAACTACATAGTACCTACCTAGAAACGTCACTGTACTGTGGTGGTAGTACAATACTATACCCCGGCGCTGAAATACTGTAATCGATTACCGAGTGTTCGAAGGTTGCTCTCTGTGGTGGTCGATCCGTTTCTCTGAGTTTGAGCAAGTTCCCAGACTAACCTCACTGCTTGCTTGCCTGCGTGCCTGTCTGCCTGCTTTGACGTCGAAGATGGAGGAAGTAAGAGCAGGATTAACTAAAGCAACACACACATTACCTTAAGAGTCCTTGTGTATATAAAATAAACTACCTTGCCGCAATGCATAAATTCAAAGAAAAGGCGATTGGACTGTTGTATCTCCTACCTTGCTAAGGTAAAAGGATGTTTTCTGTTTTAACAACATGAGCCAAACGACACTGTATATTATTAATTATTAGGTTGCTGTCAGTCTGCTTCCCCTAACGCATCACTAAGGGAGACGCGTGTTTGTATACAATGAGACAACGTGAAACGACAGAGAGACGCATACGACTGCAATAAGATAAGGCAGCACCTGTACAATACCGTACCTTTTATTGCGTTGTACCTGACAGCAGTATAGTATCAATGTTGTCATTCTTACAAAAACTATTACATGCAACGACGTCTTAGTAACTACCCCTATCATTATCAAACGAAGCATTGTGCGTGACTGGTGATAGTGATGAATGGCAAGCCATTGTATAAGTAATTGAATAATAAATCAATACTTTTGTACTGTAAATATACTTGCACAGATGAATCCCACCTACATAGTTGAGGAGAGGTATTCTGAATCTTTCTTTTTTTTAATGTTTTAATTCCGGCCAAAACAAGCTAAAGAAGCTGGCTTCAGTTTGAAATACGGACTGATTCTTTTTTGTTTTAAATGTATTTATTTGTCTTGCTCAGATTTCACAGGAACCGGTGGATCAAGTTTTTTTTTTTTTTTTTTTATCGTCTTGTTCCTTTACTATAGCTGCACTGACCTCAGGAAAACTGCTGTGTGTACCATAAAACGGTGCAAAATCAACAAGAAAAAGTTCATGTAGGTATTGATTTTTATCAGTTATTCAAATTGTATGTGTACCTGCATTGCCTTTTTCTTGAAATGTACAGGTGTGCGACTAGTCCTGTGTCTGGCAAGTTACTAAAGGGGTGGTTTAGCTAAATGGAAATGATGTCAACCTTCAATTTATCTGATCAGAGGAAGTAACCAAAACTTTCTGCAGAGGTATTTTCTCTCCGCTATTAACCATTTAGCTGGTTGAAGAGCGCGTTTGTTCCTGTTCGTTCTGACGCAAGCTTTAGCAGTTCTTTTAAGATACTTTTTTTGTTTGTTTGACAAAGTTTTTGAGGAAAAAAAAGGAAGAACAGACCAACTTTCAAAAGATAGCTGATGTAGCTAACTTGACAGTGTGCGCCGTGATAGCAATCTTTCAAATTCATGTTTTGGTATTGTTGAGGGGGCGTTCTGTCATCGTTCCATTTGGTGACTCTTCTACTAAAAAGCGCCTTGCTTTGGAAGCACTTTGGATCCTGAAACCTGTTCGTTTATAAAGCTGGAAGGGAACCCGACCCGACTAGTTTAAATAAACACAAAACGGAACACGTACAATAAGAGGAAAAACTGAGAGAAAGCTGCCGCTTTAACCAGGGAAGTGTTATTTCTGAATTGAAGAACTGAAGCTGTCTTGTAAGTAAAACCGAAATCGCTTTCTAGCTATTGACAGTCAGGTGCAACACATTGTCAAATACAAAGCTGAATTGAGTTTGCTCTGTATATAGCAGGGTAACAAAGACAAAACAAAACAAAAAAAGATTTTCACAAGTATATGCATCAATCGATCTTTATACTTTTTACTATCAATATTTACTATTTTTACTATTTATTTATTTATTTATTTATTTATTTATTTATACTTTTTTAAGTAACATGTAATTGCCATACATATTGTATTATTTATTTATTTATTTATTTATTTATTTATTTAATGCTGTGTCATTAAGACATTGAATACATGTTACAATAGTTTTTTTTTTTTTTTTTTTTTTTTTTTTTTAATCATTCAATTAGCAGTGATGTTGTATTAAAACTATATAATAACTTTTTAAAATGCATCAATGGGGGTGGTGACAACTATTGAGTCTTATTTATGTATGTATTTATGGAATGTCATTTTGACTTGAATATTTACAGTGGAGAACAGTACAGTAGTGTTTACAAGTAAACAATATGTTGTAATATTTACATAGGAACCAATTTAGAAACTTCTTAAACCAGTACACGTAGGCTTGTTATAACAGATATTGGTCTTTTGCAAGGGAAAGAAATAAACCATGTTTTACCATCAATTGAGTTGTCTTTGGCAATTAATAATAGTGCATATTTTGTCTGTGTTTGTAAAAACTGATGCCTAGTGACAAGTATGGCAGTGGCAACACCTCAACAGCAGCCCCCAACTAATGTTCTTGGCTTCTTCAAACTCAGTTATCCTGAATTTTATGGGAATCCCCTTGTTTTCTGATCAGTGCCTGGAGTTTAGGGAACTCAGTGAAATCATTTTTCCCATACAAAGAAATAGATGAGTAAGGTTCAACAGTGCTGTGCTACTTACAAAATCAGTTCTCCATAAAGTTTAAAGCTGGATTAAATAAAGTATTGCATGTATAGAAGTTTTCTACACATTTGTAAAATACTTTTTTCTTGTTGTTTTATTTATGAAAATTTGTGTTTGTAAATTGGAGGGAAATGAAAAGTGATTGCAAATTAAGAGTGTGTATGTTGTGAAGCTGTATTTAATTGACAACTGGGTAATGTAATATTCTCATTCGATTGCATGGACTTGTTTACCTTTGATTCATGTATGCTTCTGTGACTCCTTTTTTAAAAGTCTGTTTTAAAGCTGCTTTGAGTTCTAATCAGATTGGTTTCCAGTATTATTTTGTTGCTTTGGCTTGTGTTACTGTATCTGACATGCTGTAGCCTACATGTTGATGCAACCATATTACTGTAGATGTCATATTGCAGTTGTAATACATCGATTCAGTGCTCACCCTCTTTTTTCACTAAATATTGAAAACAGTGAATTTGTAAAGGTCTCAATACAGTAAAGTACAATACAAGTATTTAATATGTCAAAAGCATGAATTGTTGAATAGTGTAATAAACATATTGTCTGTAAAACAAACACATTTCCTGTGTGCTTACTAAAGTTATTGGTATGAGACATGCATATTTTTAGCCACAGTTAAGTGTAGAATGACCTGAGTTGAGATGGACATTTTATGAGTTTTACATGTATTACATTTTGCTTTTATTTATGCATTTATTTATTTATTACTTATACATGTTTATTCATACAGTGGGGCTTCTGATTTTCCGTGTTTTACCCCAACTTTCATACTCTCCTTTAGGAATTCGGTTGATACATGTTAAGCCATTCGTGTATCTCAATCACAACTGAGAAGCGTGGTATTAGTAAAATTGATTTAATTCATGTTTTGTTTTTTTCTGTGAAACAACTAAATGGGCTTTTAAATTGACCAAGCCTTAATATTTCATTTACAAGCAGAATATACAAACGAGATATGCTGATAAGCGACTAATCTTTATTAAAGCTATAATGAAACATAAAGTATTTGATGCCGGACACACTTTATTACACTTGTTATGCATAACTGTACATTCATAAAGCTGAGTCACTTCTGCTTTGACATCAAAAAGTAAGACTTACAATTTAAAAGCCAATTTAGTTATTTCACAGAATTTTTTTTTTAATTAAATCAATTTTACTATTACCACGCTTCTCAGTTGTGATTGAGAGACACGAATGGCTAATAGGTATCAATTGAATTTTTAAGGAGAGTAAAAAAGTCAGGGTAAGACTGAAACTCAGAAGCCCCACTTAGATAGTACCTCTTTTACATAGCTGTGCTGCAACTGCAGCAATATCAGTTATTAATAAATGAATTAGATTTCACATTACTGAGCATTGGACGTTGCATCAGTAAAGTTAGGTTCAGTTAGAATTCAGCAGACATTCATTTTTTTGTTGTTCAGAATGTGGTGATTTTACATGATCTGAAGGGGGGGGGGTACGGACTCTGGTTTGGGGAGGGGGCAGTGGGGTTTCTGGGCCTGATTTTAAAAGCTCTTAAACTGACTTTGGGTATCTTTTGCCAAAACAAAAAAATATTGTAAAAATCTGATGTTTTACTTAACATTGAAACAGCACATGATCCTCACTGTGGCATAAACTAATTTAAATCAAAAATCACATTTGTCATGTTAACAGTAGGATACTGACAACCAACCATACTAGCCAGTTTCTGAAGGCGTCAAAAACACATTACATGGATTAAGGGGAGTATTTGTTTTGTCTTTGAATTGTCTGACATCCAGTATTCTAATTAATACTTAATTATTAAACGTATTGAACGCAAGTCAATAAATGAATGAATGAATGAATGACATTTTGAAGTTTGTACTACTTCAAATTTTTAATGAAAAAGTTTAATTTAATTTGAAAAACAATGATGCTTTCAAAATCCTTCTTTTTTCCCTCTGTGCCGTTTGCATCTTGTTTATGATCATGCAGTGGGATTAAGGGGGGTGATAACCAGGAGACAAGCTTGTGAGCTTTCTGTACATTGCAATCATAACAACCCCTGACGACGACTGCATGCAGAAATCTATCTTGGCCAAGTTAGACTGTTAGCAAGCAATTATATTGTGTTATTTTTTAAAAACTACAACTGTTAGATGCTTTGTAGTTCAGTTCTATTCACACTACTGTAGCTATATTGAAAGGTTGAGCAAGAAAGTATATCAACAAGGGTTAAATCCTGATATACTTATAAATACTGCTATAAATATATATGTATGTATAAAAAGAGAAAAAAAGTCCTCAATCTTAAAAAATCCCTCATGCAAAACTAGCAACCTTGTTTATGGTATATTTTGCCAAAAATGTAATAAAATTAAATATGTAGGAGGGACAGGTACAACATTATGCAAACGCATACAGAATCACCTATCAAACATAAGAAATACACAAGTAAATGAACCAGTGGTTCAGCTCTTTACAAAGAACAAGCAGAAAATGAATGACCTAAAGTTCGTAGTTTTAGAAAAAAATTAAATTAGACAATGTACAACATAGAAGAAGGTTTAAACAGAAAGGAATAGTAGATCATTACATCATCAACTACAGTATGTTGGTGAATGACATCACAATCACATTAATAGAGTTAAATATAAATAAATGAGTGTGGTTGCCATGACATCCAAAGCCTATAAATACTTCCACTGTTTGTTTTCCCTTGACAAAGGTATGTTAAACATACCGAAACGTTCGGAATTTGGCTCTTTTGAGCAATATATATATATATATATATATATATATATATATATATATATATATATATATATATATATATATATATATATACACACACATTCCAGGGCTTGTAATGGAACGTGAAACAAGCAATGTGATTGGTCGAGCAAGGTTCCAGCTGTCCGTGTATTGGATGGATATGGACAGTTGGAGCCTTGTCACATATTCTAAATCACTACACTGCCTCACAGAATTTAAACTAAGTATCTGTAGCCAGCTTGCTTACACTCACTTACAGATGTACAGCAGTAACTATATAACTATGAGTGACCAATTACCTGCAAAAAATCCTAAAGTAGTGAGTAGACATGCCGATTTGGATGAAGAACAATTAAATGAACTGGAAGATAGCAAAACAGAAAAAAATAAATAATAATAATTTAAAAAATCGCTGTCTTTATGCTCACTCACCCTGACTTGTATTTTTAGCGGTTTGTAAACGCCAAACAAAAACACAGAAAGAAACTTGTGTACATTATCCACCCCTCTCTGACACAGATCTTGAACAAATTACTGAAAACCGAGACGTCGTTGAATTTATTTTTATTCCTCATGGCAATGTGCTCACTATCAAAAAAATTAATTACTTTCTTTTCTGTTTTAATTGAATTAATTTACTCATCTTAACTTAATGTGTAGTTCAAAGTTATGCATGGGACTACTTTATTTGGCGTAAGGATATTTAATAAAAAACACTAATAATTTTTTGCCTTAAACATCTCATCGCCCCAAGGCGTCTGTATATTCGACGTATACGGACGCCCAGCCGGGCCTTATTGCATATATATATATATATATATATATATATATATATATATATATATATATATATATATGATTAGAAAGTAAGTTTTTAATCACATCAACTCACCATGCACCTTTCTAATCACCTTGTGTATGTGTGTGTATATATTCAGATACAAAAATCAGATGTTCATATTCGCTAAAAATGACAAAAATACCTTGCACTTATTTACCACCTCACCAGGTTGTGCGACAGTTTCAAAAATGGCAAATGAAAAACAGCTTAATATATAAAAAAAACAAAGGATCAACACATTTAACTTTAAACACTTCAAATAAAACAAATGTGGAAAAGGCGTTGTAAAGTGAAGGGCAAAAAAAGCTCACCGCTTTGGTTCTCGTTTATTATATTCCACATAACAGAAAGTCGCAACAAAAAATATATAATATATAAAATGTAAATAAAAGTCACTACACAACATTTCCAGAAAGCTGGGCACTGTAAAGCGAGGCATTTCAGAATGACGTGCTTGCCTTTTTTCTGTCCCATGAGATTCTGGCTCGCTCTAAAGCAGCACAACACTTTTTTGTCCCAGATGGCTTTCCATAGAGATCACTATGCGTGCGCGCGCATAATCTGGTTTGTTTACTTTTTGCTGTGTAAAACATTTAAATCGAGGCTCAAAAGCTGCTGTGTTGATCCTGTGTTTTGTTTTATTAATCTTGCATATCACACTGAGCTCTTTTTCATTTACCATTTTTGAAACTGTCGCGCAACGTCTGGTGAGACAGTAAATAAGTGCAAGGTATTTTTATCATTTCAAGCGAATACGAACATCTGATTTATGTATCCGAATACATGTCAAAAAATATTTGTTCCAATATTCCGATATTTGTCCCAGAATTTTTATATATATATATATATATATATATATATATATATATATATATATATATATCAAAGAGCCAGTTACCCAACGTTTTGATATGTTGTACATATCTTTCTCAAGGGAGCATGTGTTTGAATCAAAACATTGGAGGTATTTATGACAACTACTTGTTATTGTTTATATTTAAATCTGTGATTTATTCTATATTTTCATGCAATGCTGGCTCTGAGGATCAGCCTTGATTTGACCTCCCCAGCCCATCAGCATGCACAACTTTTGAATGAATTTTGTTTATTTATTTATTTAAATGTTATATGTTTACTGGAGTTAATTTAGTTCATTCTTTTCTGTTGAGTCCCGCTGGCATAATCGTGTTCAGTCTATTTATCCATTTACTTTCTTTTATTCTTCTATATGTCGCATTGTCTAATTTTAGCTGTTCTAATACTACAAACTTTACATCATTTATGTCAAGTCCTTGACTGGTGAAGTGCTGTACTATTGGTTCATTCATTTTCTTATTTCTAATTCATGAAAGGTGGTTCTGAATTATTTTATATAAAGTTGTTCCAGTCTCTCCAACATATTTTATTTCATCACATTTTTCACAGGCTATTCCATAAACAACATTACTATTTTTACAGTAGATATTAGTTTTTTAGTGGATATGTGGTGTTCTTATGTTTAATTATATTTTTACTTTTGTCCATGTATTTACACACTTTACATGTACTAGTGCAAGTATTTGTAGAACCTATTCTGTCAATTATTCTTTATGTTTACTGTGAACTAAAATATCACCTAAATTAGCTTCTCTTTTGAATGCTACAACTGGGGCCTTAAGAAATACTTTTTTCAATTTTTCTGAATTATGTAGAATCCGCAAGTGTTTCCAAACTAACTTAGAAATATTAGGCAAAAGTTTAGAGTAAGTCATTACTAATGGGACTCTTTTGACCTTTTTATCTCTATTTTTATAATCTAGTAGATCATCTCTTTTTAGTTTATCCACTTTTCTTAACTCCGTCTCTATAATTCTTTCTTTGTATCCTCTTTTTTTAAGATTTGTTTTTAATACATTTCTTTGTTTTACATAGTCACTTTCTTTTGAGCATATTCTTCGTATTCTTATTCCTAGACCCTTTGGGATTGCCCTTTTAGTGTGTATCGGATGTGCAGAGGACATGCTGCATGTCAGTAGGTTTACAGAAGAGGTCAGTCTCAATTGAACCTTCTTCAAGTTTTACTATGGTATCTAAAAATCATATTTCTTTTCTTGTCTGTTTAATGTGCCATTTTATGAAACTGGAAAAGAGATTCTTCTCCATATGTCCAAACCCCAAAAATATCATCTACAACCTGAATGTATTTTAAAGGTTCTCTTTCCGATTTTCTAAGTAATTGTTCTTCCCATTTCCCCATGTATTTACTAGCAAAATGCATTCCTAATTTAGATACTATTGCTGTACCATCATTTTGTTTGTAATTCTTATCAACAAATGTAAAATAACTGTTTTCTAAAACTACGCTGATCATGTTCAGCACCTCATGATCCTCAAGGTACAAGGATTTTACAACCATGCAAAAAAAGGTATTCGCTGGAAGGTTGTGCTTTAGTGATTCAAGTTTTTTTAAAAATTGTGTTGTATCCTTAACATAGCTTGGTAATTTCTCAACGTGTGACCTATATATATATATATATATATATATATATATATATATATATATATATATATATAGTTTGAGAAAAAGTTTTGTTTTGTTTTTTATCAATTTCTTAAAGCACTGTTTTTTTATTTTCAGCCGATGAAGGACTTGTAGTCTGAAACATCCTGATAATTATAATCAATTATTCTACCTTTTTAAGTACCTGAAATATCCTTTTCTATTTTTTTCTTTTTTCATATTATATATATATGATTTGACCAAGTAAAAAGGACACATTGCAAGGCTTAACAAGTCCAGCTTGCCTGTTTGGATTTTTGTAACTCCAAAACTCAAATTAACTTAATTAAAAAAAAACAAAAATACATGTGTTATTGGGACCAGGTGGTGTTCCATTTAACTTACTTATAGACTTCTGGGTAATCAGAAGTGAACTGTAATCGAAATGGCATCCTGATGCGGCCGGGCGTGAAGTAAATATTGTTTTGTCTTCCGGTTTGGAAGTTGACGCACTAACGGAATATAAGCTTAACCTGTCTCTGACTTTAGGTGGAAACTGCACACTAAACCTAGCAACTTGTGGAAAGAATTGTTTCTTTACAACTCAAAGCAGTGTTTTCGGAGCCTTTCGTTTGTGCAATATTTGTTCGTCTGTTGACATGCTTTTTCTTGCAGTGACACCATTTACAGTATGTTACTCAAAGGAAGCCTTGGAAATATATAATTTGTGCTGATATCATACTTTTGCTTGTCTTTCTGCAGTCTTTACACTTGCTGTAACCCTTATCCGGTCCACACTGTGTTAAATACAGCTGTATATGAAATGAAAGTATTTCTATTTTAAAGAACATACATGGAGTCAGCCCCCTTGCAATTTCAACATTCACCAGCCATATCACACCTCACAACAAAATCCCTTTTTTTTAACTGGGATTGCCAACAAAAGCAGTGAGCCAGCAAGCACACCCAACAATAAAACTAAAACTAGATATACCAGTTTGAAACAGGGGTACTTGTTGTACGAATCTTATGTGCATTTTAACCCTTTATAAATATATGTATTTTAGACATCTTACAGTGTTTACAAGGAGCTGCTTTAGCTCAAATCATACATTCCTTGCTGAAAAATCTAGCGACTGCTGATAAGGAGCTAGGATTGTGAGCACCACATTTACCGGTTTCCCAGCTGCTGTATTTAACATCAGGACACGTTTATAGCAATTAGATACATATGCAAGTGTGTACTGTACAGCTATCACTTGACATAAGAATTTTTCAATAGGGGGACGTATTTTTTTTTGTTAGTTTTTTTTCTTGAACCAGCATAACTAGATCTTCAACAGCTATTACTCAACTTGCATGACCAGCTGAAAACCAGACAACTGCCAGATAAATCAAGCCTGGAATTCCCAACAGCTTGGATATGTATGCGAAAAAGAGAAAAAAAAACATTGCACCAGGTCACTGCATAAAAACACACATCAACGAGAGTGTCTTGGCAAATCTGTGGATGCCAGGAATGCCAATAATAATAGTAAGGAAATGTATTAAAACAAGCACTGGTTAATGATTGATTTTTGTAGCTGAGCAGATGCCAAAAGATGAAACCAAACTGTATTGCCTTTAACAGTGAAGTCTAATAGTGGTGATTGTTCTCTGCACTCTGAAATGTATCCAGTTCTGGATTATGTGAAATCTACTGTTGTAATCTCCAAAACTGCAAAAAGACAGATTATTAACTGCCATTATCATTGGCTCTGTACATTTTTGTTTTATCTGGCTTTAGCTACAGTGTATGGTTATCGTTATAAAGTGGCCACGCCCCGAGTACATGTAAAACTCATCTTGCGTAACACCCTGTACTGTTCTGTTTAATAGAGCTGGCTCAACAATTGATGGAGGCCTATCAAGTGTCACCTTTCTACAGCTGTCATCTTCCTCTGTCAATCACTAGTCAACTGCGGTCTGAGACACAAAAGTCTGGTACATTGGGTCGCTAAGGTGTGAAATGCAGTGTTCAAAGGTTTGCTCTAGTTTTGTTATTTAAGCCACCTTGGAAAGGATCTGAAATTGTGAGGATTTTAATACAAACCTGATTGAATTGAATAATCAATAGAAATTGGCAGCATGAGCTCACCAGAATTCTGCTCTTTATATCTTTCTAAAGGAACCTATGAAATGTCATGCTTGAACATGTCTTCTTTCAGTCATTTATAGGGAATACGTTTGCTGCCAAGTGAGTTGTCTGACAGTAAGTGACAGGTTTGGATAGCAGTGATAGTCTTACTGTCCCCTACTAGTACAGTAAGTGCTTTAATACTTCAACAAAATGACAAAGTTGTTAGTATAGGCATCTCTTTTGCCTGCTGCCAAACCTCCTTGAATTCGTATCCCATCGTGTATCAAGTAAAGAGCAAAGTGGAGTTGTGTCAGTATTTTTCTGGGAAATGTACTTGGAACACAACAGTGGAAAGCAAACACCAATTGAATTAGGTTAATTTTACACCATTTGGCAATAACTGCCAGCATTGCTGTTGTCAATAGCCTTTCACAGTCCCAGAAACAAAAAGAAAAATAGCGTGCACATCTCGTTTGTGATGTGATTTGGGTGTTATGCAGTTGTAGATGGCGGTTATTTCTGAAGTCGTGAAACAGTGAGAAGGACTATGAGATTCTACTTGTGAGGGAGATGGTTGTCCTTGCAGGAAAACAGGATTTGGAAACCTAATGCAACTCCGTGAGGCAGTGGGTTCCATGTTTTTGATACTTCTCCTAAAGCAAAACAACATTAATACACTGCAGCAAGCTGCACAAGCATAGGCACGTGTTTACAAGCATGGATTACTTCAGCATGCAATGCTTTAACAATATTAGGAATAGATGTTGTTGAAATGCTTTGTAACTGTTCGGATCCTGTACGTGGAAATGGGCTTAGTTGTTAAAGCATCTTAAGGTGTCTTAAGGTGCTGTCTGAGATGCCCTCATGGAGCACTGGTTGGGAGACTCTTTCCTAGAGTTACTGTACAGTATGTCATTGGGGTACCATTATTAATACCAGTGTACATCCCTAATGAAACCATAGCAGAACTACTGACAAAGACCACATGACAACTTAAATCAGCACAACTTTAGAATAGCAAGAAATGAAAAAAAGAATTAACTAATCAGGTGTTTCGCTTTGATTTTTACAGCCCTGCCCCCTGACTATGGAAACAGAGGCTACAGATGGCTATCTTGCTAGTAAGTTGTAAATTTAATAATGTATTACAGTAAAACCTTCTTACCAGCCAGTCAACCTCAGAACTGATTTTTTTTTTTTTTTTTTTAATTAATGAGATATGTGTCTTGAAAAAGTGTAGCACCCAAATGTCCAATACCTTTGGCTACCATTTAATTCAGGTCACTCTGTATTATTATTATTATTATTATTATTATTATTATTATTATTATTATTATTATATGTAGTAGTATTAGTCGTTTCTTATACAGTAGTTCCCCCCCCCCCCCCAACACTTTTCCCCCCCCAACACATTACTAAACGTTCACCTTCTCATTTTAAAACAGCATTGTTTCAGGATAAAGCACAGTTACTTATTTGTTAAGGTTACTGACCTGGTAAAACAGTATTTGTGATTATGATTTAGAAAGTAAATATGCCATGTGGTTCAGTATATTTGTACTTACAGTAATTTAATTTTCACAATGTTTTGAGAGAATAAAATATGCCAAAATTATACTTTTAATCTTATGATTCAGATTGTATGCAAGTAATTCTTAATTCTGATTTAAAAATATATTTGTTATTATAATTATTTTTTTATGAAAGACATATAAAACCATTACTCTATATTAATGAAAAGAAGTGCGCCAAGTGCCAAATAATATTCAGATATTTTTCATTTCCTGTGTGCACTGTATATTTTTACTTCATAGCAGGACATAACACCTCTTTTTGGTGCACATTTTTTTGATGTTCAAAATAAGATGTTTTTCAGAGTGGATGTCAGATAACTCTAGTGGTAGTATTTTTGGCACCACAGAAGTATAACTTTTAACAGCAATTTCTTTTAACAGAAATAAACACAAAAGTACACCCCTTAAAAAAAATATAAAATATAAAATACATTATTAGAGGTGTGGTGCTATTTATTCAAAATAGATGGTTAGAGTTCCTAAACCTCACATATCATGGTAAGCACCATCTTAGTATTTAGCTGTCATTAGCTTGCATGGACTGAAACCTAGGTTTCTGGTTTCTGCCTTACATAATCCACTATACACTGACTTGTCTTTGTGGGTTAAGTCAGCAAGTCTGCCATTCGGAGCACAACCAGACTAATACAATTTTGTCTTCAATTACTCTTGCAAATTTACTATATTTCACAGATTATTACCTACATGGTCTTATTTCTGTTCTCAACATATACATACACAGTGCACGGTGACTATTGATGAATCCCAGTTTAATATATTTCAGTAAGGTCTGCGCCTTGCTTGCCATTGCTGTTTATCTTTGCTAAGGTATAAACAAAACTTGTTTAATCAGATAATGAATGGCCCTTGGCCTTGATGCATAAAACAACAAATAAACAAATTTATGTGGGGCTTTCCAATTTGGGATTTTAAGCATCTATAATGCTTTCTTATCAAAGCAGCGGTCGGAAGGGAAACTGACCAGTAACACAGCAAGGTTGTTAAACGCAGGTGGCTTTCACAATGAGATGCCGTGGGTGCTGCCCCCCGGCAGGGCTGACTCAGCCTGGTCAGGGGTGAGTGATTAAGGAAGGACAGCCGCTGAGTGGAGGGGAATCCTCGTGGCAAAGAAATAACCCCTGGAGAGAAGCCAGGCATAAATGACCAGCTGCTTGAACCCACTGAATCAAGGCATGTACTGTATCAGGGAGAGAATAAGACTCCTGCTTTATAGCAGTTTTACCCATTACAGGTTTTACTATGAGCTTGATTAGCCACATCATATAGGTAACAAGCTTGAGTGTGTCATTAAACTCATACTAAAACCAGGAATGGACTACTTTGCAGTGGGAGCTGCCATGTTGCTTGTTTGCAAAAAAGAGCCCGGTTTGAATAATTGCAACTTCTCAAGAAGGTGTGATTTACTATGCTGTTAAAGTGTATTAACACAATACTACACACAACATATTGTTAGAATGGACTAGCTTTTGCCTGCAGCCAGGCCAGTACTGTATTTGGGAGGGACATCTCCAAGGAACAGCTTTGTGTTGCAGAAAGTTGTGTTGGTTGGCTGTCTTTGGTAGGAAGCTCATTTGTTTACTCTTCTGGGCCAGAATGTGGTGAATGCTCCAGCATGAGGCATTAAACCTGTCTTCTATTGTGTGAGGTTCTGAAGGATCCCATTGCAGTGATGCAGTGATGAAGACCCTGGTGGTCAATGGCCAAGGCTGAATATATATATATATATATATATATATATATATATATATATATATTAATCAAATCCAAATAAGCAAACCAAATCAATTTGCACTGAAAGACCCCCCCAAAAAATAAGAATATAGTTAAAATGAGACAATCCTTTAATCTGATTTAGCAACAGACTGAAAGAGGGCTTCACAAGGGGCATTAACGTGTATGCCTGTGCAACCAGTTGGTCCCTGAACACTGTGGCTGCATTGTCAAAAGTGTTCTTCGGGACAGTCTCCCGTGTGTTCCTAGAATGGCATTGTTTGCAGAAAACCACCGCCATAAAAGCACAACTGTGTCAGCTAGTGAGTCATGACGGGTAAACTCTGCAGACCTGTTGTGGCAACAGACGTGCTGCAGTGGCCAAAATCATAGAAGTCAACATTGGACAGACACGCCAGCTGAAGCAAGGTGCTGGGAGTTACGTGGTCCTACCCACTATTAAGGCCATTCTGTATTTTTGTCTGCCGGTCTTTATAGTTTCACTCAACTAAAAGTGAATTGAACTGGGTCCTGAGTACAGTAAGGCAGCTGAAAGTGTTTTTTTTTTTAATACAAAATGAAGAGCTACATTTTTGTAAGATGAGATAAAGCCACTCTTTTTCTTTCCTAGTGAGTTATCTAATTTGGCTCCAGTGAGATTTCCTAGTGATACCATAAGACTGGTACGGTACCAGGTGCAGAACGCTTGCTCCTGAATCCACACTGACTTTCTTTTAATGCCAGCAGAGGCAGCACCAGAGCACTGATATGTAGCTGGTGCAAAAACAGCGGTCTTAATGTTGTAAGAAAAGGAGGAAATATTGAGCCATGTCTAATCCTTGATTACGTTGATACTGCAACACTGTCCACAGAAAACATACAATTGTGTTGCTTTTTATATCTCTCTTTGCTGGTGCTGCTGTGGAGTATAAGAGCAGATTGGAAGGATGCCACATGTACTTGGAGACTTGGTGTAGTTCACTGGTGCAGTTCAGTGTTTCTACTGTCTCAATTTTCCCTACTGAAAACTAGAATGTGCATCCCTGCATTGGCCTGTGCTGAGAGCCATTCAGTAACATCAGGGAAAGAGCCACTTGGCATGACTCAAATTCAGAGGTTCTGAATCATGGTTTTCATATCACTAATTATGTCCTTTACAAACCCACCTCTTAGGCTTCGCCTAGAGTTCACAGTTAAAACTCAGAGTTTTACACCCACTGTTAAACAGAGTGGGGCGAATCTTTACTTTTTTTTTTATAAGAAGTCAAACTCACAGACAGTAATTCATTTTTTCTGTATTCAGAATTCTGAAACAGCCATAGGGGAGATCACACGGATTACACGGATTACACGGATTACACGGAAAACATTTCAGTGGCACGGCACATACAGTACACTGTACATGCACATACATACAGTACATTCTACAGCAACAATACAATGACTACATTTTTTACTTTTTGCCAGATAAGATAAAAATAAACTACACATTTTCAGCATTTGTCTGTCAATAAAACTATTTTACAGTTAAGATGAATTACATATATGAATAAACACTGCATCAATCTCTGATCAGATACCCTGTATTTAGTGCATTTAAAAAGGTGACAAACCCCAATACTGATTTAATTAACCAGCATATGTACTGTTGATCACATTAGATCTGACTCCAACAATCCTAAAGTTATTTACTGCATATATCTAATGTAAACCATCAGTACAGCACATACCTGTCAGGCTGAATTACTTGCAAGTGCAGTCAGTGTCTTAGATGGTAGGAACAGAACTTAAGTTTCTTGTGTCCAGGTATAAAACTGGACCATATGAATTAAGTAACATCAATTTTCAAAACATTTTGGGGTTTATAGCATTTCAAGTACTGCACCAGTGACTTCAATTAATATTTTAATTGCTGTTCAAATGGTTTATACTATGGTACAGTGCTTGAGTGTGTATGTGTGCTTGTGTTTCTTCTTTCAACAACTACTACATGTTTTAATAATATGATAAAGTGTTTTTTTAGGCCCGTCTTTCACAACCCAGCACATTTCTCTTTTCTTTGTGTAAGAATGTTAGCTTAGAATTGGATTTCACCACAAGGGGAATTTTGTTGGGAGAAAAATTAACACATATTTTAATGAGGATTTCACCACAAGGGGAGTTTGTTTTAATTAACACATATTTTAATGAGGATGCAAGATGCAAATGTGTTGGTTGTAGCTGAACAGATAAACTGTGGTGCCGGAAGTTAAAAAAACAACAACAAAAAAAAAAAACCATACAGAAAAGCACGTTTGCTATTGATGATGGGTTGAAACTTGAACACACTCGTACGTGTTGTGTGTGTGGTTGTCTCTTATTGTACGAGCTAACTTGTGAACTACAAAAAAGTCTTTAAGAGTATCAAGTCAAATTAGTACTCTTGATAAAGATCTCTGCATATGTGATCCAGCTGATTGGCTGTCTGATTGCGTTTATAAATGTGTTTGTTGACTGATGGTCTGGTTCCATGCACCTGAAGGTGGGCCGTATACATTGTAACAGGTTGACATCCAGTAGAATGAAAGACTGTATGTCAGAGTTTTCGGGGATACAGCTGCTTGAAGCAGGAATTAGACAGGATTTAGCAAGTTAGCACAGGCAGGGAGGTTCTATTATTGTTTGTCCACGGCTGTCAGTTTTTGCCATGGCGATGAAACCGATTGCACTTATATCTGTCAGGGTCATCCCCAAGGCTTGAAAGCCACAATTCATAGTAACATGTCCCCTAAGGCAACATACCAAGATCCAACAATATCCACTCCATGATATACTGAGCAATCTGGAGATTTCCAATGCTACAGCAACCCCAGGAAAGCCTGCATTTATTTCAACAATCAAACACAAGTGTTCCCCAAAATCTTGCTTTGAACAAACAAGTTTTATTTATAGAGTTTGACACAATGGAGCTTCTAAGGTGCTCGCTGCACAGAAGGCAAAGGCTGAATCGTTGTGCAATCAGTGATAACCCTGCTTACAGTACCTTAGCATTTACTGTACATTAGCACCATAGCTGTGCATGTCAGGACGACACAGAATCAACCCATGAGCCTGCATGGTTTTACCACCAGTAATAGAATTGATGGAATAGAATTGATCTCCAAAACTATGGGATTTCCCAGTCATACCTGCTGTCTTTTTTATGGCAGTTTATGGATTACGTCTTGTAATGTCAACCCCGGTGAGGATTAATCTGCAGTCTTATCAATTTGACTGGTCTGGTAATTTGATAAGAGCTCTGGGAATGTAGAAGCCTCTTGCCATGTTCCCAGTGGATATTGGACACCAGGGATCTAATTATGTGCTGTGATTTATACACCCTTAATTACAGAAAAACTTCCAGAGTGTTTATTTACTTTTATTATTATTATTATTATTATTATTTATTTCTTAGCAGACGCCCTTATCCAGGGCGACTTACAATCGTAAGCAAATACATTTCAAGTGTTACAATACAAGTAATACAATGAGAGCAAGAAATACAATAACTTTTGTTCAAGTGTGACAAACCACAATTCAATAATACAGCAGATAAGTGATAGTTACACCAGGATATGATTAAATAGTGATAGTTACATCAGGATGTGATTAAATACAAAGTACTACAGGTTAAACACTTGGCAGATTACAGTATTCTGAATTACAGGATTAAATGCAGTAAAATAGGGGGCAGATAAGAGCAAAATAAAGCACATTTACATGAAGGGTGACAGTGTCCCAGGATACAAACAGAGGAGTTCTACAGGTGCTGTTTGAAGAGGTGAGTTTTAAGGAGGCGCCGGAATGTGGTCAGGGACTGGGCTCACAGGGATAATGCTGTACACTGTTAAAGTCACAGCCCATCTCCTTTACAGGTGTGTCCCATAGGACACTCAGGCTTGCTACATCATCCAGGATTTTATATTAAACATTTTTTTACTCAAGTGTGCAATTTACACACTGGTACCGTGCGTCCACCTCAGATGTTTCTTTTTTGTTTTTAAGCAAAATAACGTGTCAGGTTTATTTTCCTTTCA